>NW_028146762.1:512500-667500 GCF_055883805.1 Amblyomma maculatum | reverse complement strand
CATCCCATTTCATACCCTCTAGTTCCTGTAACAACACTGCTAAACTAGTTTCACTAGCTAGGGTTGTAGCGTTAAACATTGCCAGGGTCAGTTTTCAATGGCGGCCTGTCCAGTGGAGCCAGAAATTCTTAGCACCCCCCGCTGCGTCACAGGTCGGACCGCTGCCGTGGTCAGTTGTTCCGCAGCCGCTGGTGACTAGGGGCCGGGGTTTCATGGAGCTTATCATGAGAGGTTGCGGCCAATTACTGCACGAGGGTGGCCAACTACTGTTCTGGTGAGGGAGTGCGTTGCCGGAGGTGCTCACCGGCATCAGGTTGCACCCGAAACCTGTTTATGTTTATGCAATTCCATCGACACGCGGATCGTTTTTTTTTCGGTGGAGAATTGCATGGCACCGGGATTTGAGCCCCAGTCCTCTTGCATGCGAGGCGGATGTTCTACCAAGGTTTACCAAGGTAGGTACCAAGGTTTAATAATACTAATAATAAACCACCAAGGTTGATTACATTATTTTAACTCACTCTTGAAACTGTGACACCTCTGCTGACAATCTTTGGCTAACAGGCTTCTGTCGACAATGATGAGGTAATAAAGGCTTTTGACTTTAATCTTGGCATGAGGCAGTGAATGAGTGGCTGTGGTTTCTTGATCATTTACTATGCTCTCACAGCAGCTTGGGCCTCCTTGCACAAGCTTTGTACACTCCAAATGTTTGTCTACCCTCTACACATTATCCCTGGCACTACTCTCACTCCTGCGATGCCTTCATCGCCCACCTTACTTCAATCTTGCTGCCCACTAGCTTCTCGCTGGGCAACAAAAAGAACTTGGTTTCATCTACTTCGATGTTGAACCTCTCGAGTGCGAGAAGCACAGCAACTACTGTTCCGTCCATGCATTATCTTCTTTCCTCCCATCAAGCATTTTTGCTCCATAGCTGCATTAATTTAATTGCATTTGTGATGAATTTCAGACACCGACAGGAGCAGGGTAGTGGGGCCAAAGACAATAAATGTCTGCACACACTCATTTCAGCACCAACACCCTTTATGAGCTCGCTGCAGCCCTGTTAATGAAGTGCGAAATCAATAAATAGGAAGGCCACTGCACCCTTTTTTTTCTCTATTCTTTCTATCTCTCTGTCAGAGAGTGCCCTGCTCTTTTCTGCTGCAACTCACTTTTGTTTCTCTTATTACTGCCCATCATTGTTCCATTATCTTTCTCTCCTCGTTGCTTTAATCCCTGATCTTGGAAGAACTTCAGCCACGTGATGGCTCAGGGTGTGCTCCTTATAACAGTTCCCTTCGTAAAAAAAAACGGAAGCAGTGATAAAAAAAAGTATTGACCACTTCATGTGAAATGCTTGATGATCAGATGTGGATAAAACTGCAGAGCAATATGACGCACTGAACGCCTTAGCACGTTATGTTACGTACCCCTTTGGAACGAATTTGAGAGCATTCTTGCTGATATCAATCGTACTGGCTTCGCACTCAGCCGCCATCCTGAAAACCTCTTCGGGGACATCGTTCAGAGCTCGCTTGCTGAAAAATGTAGTGCATTGTTACAGCAGGCCTGGACACCATCAAGTCAACAATGTTTCATTGACTCCTGCCACTTGGATCCTGCCACTTACATTAGTATTAACTATTATAGGGAAACAAGTCAGAAGCATTAATTTAGGACTGATGATTATTCATGTGCTAACAACATATTTTTTCTTCTTTCCCCAAGCCACAAGGAAATGGAATGTGCCAAATAAATCTATAACTTTGCACCATTCCTTTGAAATGTTTGTTTCACCAGTCCTGTCAACAAGATGTAATGGCCATTATCAGTCTGCATTGGTTTTATGTGGTTGATTGCTTGACGTGCGTCCGATGCATGATTGTATGAGGGAATGCTTAGAGATGTATTTCAATCGAAGCTTTGAAGACCAAAGTTGGTAATATATCTTTCCACCATTAATGTTCCTACTCGATGTGTCTGCTTATGAATGATTTGATTTCTTGTACTTCGCACCCGTCTTACCTATAAATCCACTCCTGTAATAGTACTGCAACAAGTGGGACTAACAGTATGTTTGAATAGCAATAATAAAACTGTATACACAGTAGCAGTAATGCACTGAGACAGATTAAGTCAGCTAAAAAATTAAAAACAGCTTGCTCTGTGGTATGAAAAGTGTCACATGAAAATTATATAACCCCGCACACAGTACATACTACTGAGAGCAACCTCAAAACCTGTTTTATCTAATAGTGCTTGAGCTTTTTATGCTAAGCATTTAAGTTTACCAATGACAGCATGGTACAGCTGACAACTCTTTGGTGCACATAAAAGACTTCTTTACAGGAACAACTTTCACTGTACCATTAGCGCCTGGATACACGTACTAGATGCTATTCAGAGGAAAAAGGTAGGTTTTAAAGAGCTGCGACGTGTTTTTATAATCTCTATGCATGTGTTAGATTGTGATGTGTGATATTGTTACAGGGAAGATATTCAGTCCGATAGCTGCCCACACAACTAATGTTAAAGGCAGCACCGATCTCACCACCATCAGCGTCGTTGTCTTCTGCAAGTCTGTCACACTTCATCATTCTCGGCACAACCAGCAAATACCGCTAAGTAAGACTACCCCCCCCCCCCCTCGGGAAAAGCACAGTACCGGTGCATTCTACGTTAGCGAAATAGAATGTGAATAGGGTTTCAGATGGGACACATGCACTATTTCGGAGGTTGACACTGTGGACGAGGACATCGGATAAACAGATTCAACTTCGTATGTGCCGTCAGTCACGGGGCGCAGAACACGGTAAGGACCTCTGTAAGGGGGCAAAAGTTTTTCACTCAAGCCAACTTGTCGACATCGGAGCCACAGCAGGACAAGAAATCCAGGAGTAAAGTGTACATCAAGGTGGCGACTGTCATACCAGAACTTTTGGGAGTCTTGGGATGCAGGGAGCCTGGCACGAGCTATCCGGCGGACATCATAAGCGCGGGCGACGGCATCAATGGCGTAAGTACTCGTGGCATCTACAGCGGGTTGTGAGGTGTCGAAGGGCAGTAACGGGTGTCGGCCGAATGCAAATAAAATGGAGAATAACCAGCTGTAGAATGGACAGATGAATTGCAGGGGAAGGTCAGAAAAGACTGATGAACGTCCCATGTGCGGTGGTCGTCAGACACATACCTGACGAGCATGTCTATGAGGGTATGGTTTAGACATTCCGTGAGGCTGTTAGTCTGGGGGGGACAGGTGGTGGTGAATTTGTGGCAGACGGAGCACGAAAGGAGAATTTCGTCAACCACTCACGATAGGTAGCAGCGACCACAGTCAGTTAGTAGTTCTCAAGGGCACCATGATGGAGAATCACGTTTTTTTAGAAGGAAATAAGCTACATGTGTGGCACAGCTGGTTGCATTCAGGCTGACAGTGATGACTATATGCACTGCAAATACTTGCCCAAGCCTGGCAGCCATGGAGATGCATGATGAGTAGAGGCAAGTTTGCGTATTGCGTATCTCTAATATTGTTTGTAATAAAGCATGTTGAACATAAAAAATTGCTTAGCCTTTAAATAAAAGTGCTTTGCTTTGGCATACTTTTGTGTTTCAGAAAATCATCTCAATCTTAGCTACAAGTCCTGCCGTAAAAATACTGCTTGCTTCAATGCTGTGCTGGTAGGAGCATATTGAAAACCTATTGAAGACTGGAAGCAGCCTTAATTTCGTCAATAAAATTGCGATCAATGTAATGCATTGTACTTTGTGACCATTAATGCTTTGTATAGGCATGCATCCCACATACTTCGGGGCGCATTCCCAATTTCAAGCATTTCATGGACTCATATAAGTGTATGGAGTCTGCCAGATTTATTAATTGCCTGCAGTAATCATAGATTGCTTTTTCTAAGTAGAGGAGGCATTACTTCCGAACGTCCTCAATAGACATGCCAACAGATATCCGGTGTGGATCTCCGAGATTCAAATAATTATTTTTGTACATCCGTAGGAGACCCATGGGTGGTCCGTCTGACATGCGCAGATCTGCGATGGATATCTTTGTGTCCAGAACCGAACGTACACCAAACATCCGATGTATGTCCAGTGGTAGGCTGGGTGGAGCTGGCAGATGGGAGGCCCATATTTGCAACCTCTTGGCAAGCAACAGCATGAATGAGGGATGTAGTAGCCAAGGTATTGTCGGGCATATGCAAGAGTGGGGCTGTGGGAGTCATTGCCACAAGCTCTTGGTGGGCAATATGTGTCAAAGTACTGTCGTTAGCAGGCAGTTGACGAGTCGGAAGATTGATACAGGAAGAGCTAGCCCCCGTGTTCGGCAGCCGGTCGAAACGGTGATATATGCACCTCTGTTTTGCTTGCTTGAAACGTCGGCACACCTGTAGCACAGTTCACGGTGGAACAATTCCCTGCACAGCAGGAAGTTGAAGCCATCTTTGGCAATGCATTTTACTATATGGCCGACTTTATCCTCCTCAGGCATGCCTCGGTCGACTTTGCAGCACAGATAGGACATCTTGTATGTGAGATGAGACTCCGTTGACATTGGAGTGCGAGAGGCGAGATGGCAGCCAAGAGACTTTCCAAACAGGTCGTGGAGCTTCTGTTTGCAGATATCTCAAGATGTTAGGTCATCTTCATAGGTTTCCAACCACACTCGCACAGTTCCAGTTAAGTAAAAGATAATATTTGCGAGTATGAGTGTGGGATCCCATCAGTTGTGCTTGCTCACACATTTTTACAGGGCTAGCCAGTCATCTACATCAATGTCGTCGGTCCCGCAGAAGGTTAAGGGGTCACGGGGGTGGGCCTGATGACAACAGGTGTGGCGGTCGCAGAGGTAGTGTCGTTTGTTGCAATTGTGTTGTACAGACATGGCGGCCGCTACACGGATCCAGCTTGTCACAGGGGATTGAACGGATTCACCTCCACCAAAAGATGTTACGGGGAAGATATTCAGACCGATAGCTGTCCCCACAACTAACGTTAAAGGTAGCGCCGATCTCAAAACCCTCAGCTTCATCGACTTCTGCGAGTCTGTCGCACTTCAGCATCCTCAGCACGACCAGTGAATACCGCTAAGTAACAATATATAGATAACCATTCTAGCTAGGACACTGGCACAATCTTCTTGGGGCTATTTTGCACTATGCTAGTCCCTCCTCTGCTTGAACTGAATACGTGATGGACACAAGTAATTAAGGTGATAGAAAAATGCTCGGAATATAACCAGCCCTTATGCATAGCATTCATTGATTACGAAAAAGCATTTGACTCAGTTGAAACCTCGGCGGTGATGCAGGCATTGCGAAATCAGGGGGTACACGAGCCATACGTGAAAGTGCTCGAAGATATATATAGTGGCTGCACAGCAACCATAGTTCTGCATAAAGAAAGCAACAAAATTCCCATAAAGAAAGGTGTTAGGCAAGGAGACACAATCTCCTCAGTACTATTCACAGCTTGTTTAGAGGAAATATTCAGAGACTTGGAATGGGAGCAGTTAGGGATAAGGGTAGATGGAGAATACCTCAGTAATCTGCGATTTGCGGATGACATTGCCTTGCTAAGCAACTCGGGGAATGAACTGCAAATAATGATTGATGACCTAGACAGAAAAAGTAGAAAGGTAGGCTTGAAAATCAATATGCAGAAGACTAAGGTAATGTTCAACAGCCTCGGGAAGGAACAGCAGTTTACATTAGGTAGCGAAGTACTGGAAGTAGTAGGCGAATATGTCTACTTAGGCCAGGTACTAACCGCAGATCCGGACCATGCAAAGGAAATAACAAGAAGAATAAGATTGGGATGGAGCGCATTTGGCAAGCACTCGCAGATTATGACTAGCAGCTTACCGGTATCGCTCAAGAGGAAAGGGTACAACAGTTGCATCTTGCCTGTACTCACCTATGGGGCTGAAACATGGAGGCTAACCAAGAGAGTTCTACTTAAGTTGAGGACAACGCAGAGGGCTATGGAACGAAAAATGGTAGGGGTAACATTAAGAGATGGAAAGCGTGCAGAGTGGGTCAGAGAAATAACTCAAGTTACCGACATTCTAGTGGAAATTAAGAAGAAGAAATGGACATGGGCAGGACATGTATTGCGAAGAGAGTATAACCGATGGTCGCTGAGGGTAACAAACTGGATTCCAAGGGAAGGAAAGCGTAGCAGGGGGCGGCAGAAAGTTAGGTGGGCGGATGAGATTAAGAAGTTCGCAGGGGTCAAGTGGATGCAGCTAGCACAGAACCGGGTTAAGTGGAGAAATATGGGAGAGGCCTTCGCCCTGCAGTGGATATAATCAGGCTGATGATGATGATGATGATTATGATGATTATGATGATGATGATGATGATAATTAAGGCCATTCTGCTTTCTTAATCAGAATCATATAGACTATTTTATCAGGGCAAAGCTATGTGTGTAAGTGGAGCAACCTAATGGTTAAGGTGATAACAGCTATGCTGATATATGAAATTACATCTGCAGAACAGGAGACAAGTAGCGCACGTCAGCATTTTGGACTTTTTGCACTCAAATTTGTGTGTTCTGAAAGAACCTAAGAAAAAAGCTTTTCAGCAGCACTAAGCCATTCAATTAGGAATTACCTGAAATTATTGGGGGGGGGGGGGCAAAGACCACAAACCTGATACCAATTTGTGTATAATTAGCATGGTACAGGAAGGCAGTAGCATACCAGTGGCCATGAGGACAGTGAAACATGAAATGCAAGGCAGCCTTCGATCTACTTTTTATCCTTGAATATTTTAAAAATAAGCCTCTCTATTAATTTTAGCAAGAAAATGTAGCCATTTCTTGACATTTTAGGAGCAATGCTAATTGCACTACGATTGTTGTACTCATTGTTCATGCATATACACTGTTCATTAATTGTTTGGCTACTCTGTACAGTTATTAGAACTCTTGGTGCTCTATTGCATATTGATTAATAATCTATTTAGTTGACCGTAAGTCACTGTTGGTTAGCTAAGCTGCAGCTTCCAAGCATCTGTAGCATTGGCTATTTGATGATAAGATTTCAGCATTGGCGCAAGACTCGGACACCAAATTGCCAATGTCTAGAGCAATTGGCTATGAAAGTCATCGATAGTGGTACCTCCTATTCTGAAGTTTCTGTGACTGGCTGCCAGCTGCATTCATCTGACTCTTCTGGCATGCTAACATCCGGCCAGATGCAACTGAAAATGAGCAACTGATTATTAAGGAAAGTGAACTTATAAAAAATGTCCCATAAAGACCTCAACAAAATTTGCTTATATGAACAAATATTTTATAGACTCTTTGTTGTCACAAACTAAGTATAAAAAATGTTCCCTGACCACATTCACATTTATTATCTGCAGGAAAAGCTTGTGACATGCATGTTTTAAGAAAAAATTATTCGTTGTACTGTTTCATTAACTAAAAGTTTGAAAAACAATTTATCATGTGTCATTCTCTTCAAATGGGATATGCATGCTTCTTCATGCCTTCATAAATTTAAGGTGGCTAGAGAAATAATTTTCTTCACCAGACGGCATATTGCCAATTTCGGCCGCAAATAATATCATCTGCTTGTTGCCCAATGGCTGCTTGATGCACAAATAATCAATTTTACCTGTCTCTTCTCTACCAACAAAGGCTCAGAACTCACGTGAAATGCCCCCAGGCAAAACAATCTCAGTTGATGATTGAATTTCAAAGGCCCTTTTCTTTGCCGAGTTGAACGATTTTTTGCGGGAACAGCTTACAGTCGTATGCATGACACTGATGTTAATATATTTACCTTCTTTTCATCATCACTCTTTGGTTGCGACACTCTTGTCAGTTTGAATGACATTGTAATTAAAAACTCTCAGTTCTGGCAAATGTTAACACCTGAGCTGCTGTCAGTGGAAATGAAACAAGCAGGAAATAAATAAGGGAAGGAAAGAAGCAGGTGAAAAGTTGAAAGGACAGGGTTAGGGTATGCAAAAAACTACAAAACATTATAAAACTGTAACGATAGTGCACCGTCTGCCTGCTATTCTTCTACCAGCTGAGAACCTTTCATGTTATTTGGCTATTCAGGACACTGTGCAAAAGAATGTGTAATGTGTGCGCTTTCTGTATAGTATGCCTGGCACCCCTGCTGACACCACCACACCTCCACACATCAGAGGAGAGTGGCACTGTGTGTTCTTAGTGTGAGGCTATTTTCATCATTGCTATTAGAACAGTCTATACTCATAAACCATCCTCCTTGGTTTGAAAGCAGTCCATACTCATAAACTAAGCCTTCATAGCTGCTGCCTGCACTCATGCGTCACATATGTATGCCATTCTTTGCTTTTCAAAATCAAGAATAAATCAGTTTGCATCACCTCCTCTACACGTTGTCACATCTTTGCATTGCATCATTTATAAAAGCATATGAATGCACTACTATCATCATCATCACAATTGGCAGCCTATGTCCACAGCAGGACAAATCCATCTCACAATACCTCTCCAATTAGCCCTCCCTTGTGCCACCTGTGTCTGTACCTTATCTCCACAAATAAACTGTCACCTTATCCATGCCCCTAACTTTCTGCCAGTCCTTGCTACACTTGCCTTTTAATGAAAAGCAGTGCATTCTTCTTAAGTATTTATCGGTTATTTTTGTGTTCAAGCATTCACACTATATGCACTGCCAACACTTATTTTGTTTTTAATTTTGATTAGGATAGCTTCGACTTGATTCGATTCCCTGAACCTCTGCTTATTTTAATTCCCATAGCTCACTCTATTGGCCTCAATTTAAATTCAACCTCTTTCATTAGCCTGCAAGTTTCTGCGCCATCAGTAGTACCGAAGTATTATACATTGTTCTATTAAGCGGTGCTGGTAAACTACTATTCAAGGTCTACCAGTGCCTGCAAAATATGCTTCCTCCTATTCTTATTCACACAATTATTTTACTCTCATTGTCTCGATCTGCAGCTGCTGCCTACTATAAGTAGTTGATTTACCTTACCACTTATTCTTTGCTGCCAATTATAAATTGCTGTCCCCTTCAGAGAAAGTGAATTGTGATGCTAGTTTTATTGATCATAATGTGTAGATCCACAGTTCTCCTTTGTCTCTTTAGGTCATTGATAATGGTTTCCAAATCATCCCATATGGAGCTGTACATTACTAAAGTGTTCTTTATTAACTCTCACACTCAAATCTTCCCAATGCAGATCTCTAAATATCTCCTGAAAACACACAATGAACAGCATAGACAGACTGTCTCCCTGTCTCACACGCTGTAACATAGGCTTTTATCATGTCTGCTTTGAAGGAGTATGATGGCTATAATATTGCCACAAGATACGCGTCGCTACAACCTCCGTCATCGACACGTCACATACCAACTAGGAGAGCAAGTTTGGGTGTGGACACCGGTGCGCCGGCCTGGCCTGTCTGAAAAACTGATGTCGCGATACTTTGGACCTTACAAGGTTCTGCGCCGTGTCACAGAAGGGACATACGAAGGCCTTCCAGCGGGTACTGTGCTTACCTCGCGTCGGCAACCACGCTCCGAGGTGGTGCCCTACACAACTAAACGAGTGCATAGTACACTGCACATTACCGCGTGAAATACGGCTTCATGCGGACAACGTGCACCACCTCGTAGCGTGGTTGCCGACGCGAGGTCAGCACAGTACCCGCTGGAAGGACTTCGTATGTCACTTCTGTGACACAGCGCAGAACCTTGTAAGGTCCAAAGTATCGAGACATCAGTTTTTCAGACAAGCCGGGCCGGCGCACCGGTGTCTGCACCCAAACTTGCTCTCCTGGTTGGTATGTGACGTGTCGATGACGTAGGTTGTAGCGACACGTATCCTTTCCCTGCTGGTTCTGAATGTGGATGCGGGCAAGTTGACGTGCTTCCTCGGCGCGCTGAGCAAACTGTTCAGTGTCTGGGATGAGAAGATTATCCATGCAGCACGGAAGCATGGCATCTAACATCGTCTGAACGTTTCGTCCATAGAGCAGGCAAAATGGCGTAAAACGCGTAATCTCTTGGATGGCAATGTTGTAGACATATGTGACGTATGGGAGAATCTCGTCCCAGGTCTTGTGTTGGGAGTCTAGGTACATTGCAATCATGTCGGCGATCGTTTTATTGAGTTTCTCCGTGAGGCCATTGGTCTGTGGGTGATAAGCAGTGGTTTTGCGATGGCTCGTGTTACTCAGCTCAAATACGTCGTGCATAAGTTGTGCCGTAAACGCCGTGCCTCGATCGGTGATTACTTGGGACGGTGCGCCATGGCGCAACACGATTTGCTGCATAAAAAACTGGGCGATCTCAGATGACGCGCCACGCTTTAGCGCCTTTGTTTCAGCATACCGTGTGAGATAGTCCGTCGTGACAATAATCCATTTGTTACTGACCGATGTCAGCGGAAATGGGCCCAGAAGGCCTATGCTGATTTGGTCAAACGGTGTCCGGGGAGGCGCAATAGGTTGGAGCAAACCCGCTGGCTTGAGAGGTGGCGCCTTTCGACGTTGGCACTCACGACAGCCTCTGACGTAGCGATGAACAGCGTCAGCAAGTTTAGGCCAATAATAGGCTTGACGAACTCGGGCGTGTGTGCGTGCAAAGCCCAAGTGGCCAGAGGTGGGCTCATTATGGCAAGCAAAAAGGATATCGGCACGGAGGTCAGCTGGCACTACGAGGAGGAACGCTCGGTCAACAGTGCTGGAGTTCTGTTTGTATAGAACGCCATTTCGGACATAGAAAGCAGACAGGTTCCGAGCAAATTGCCGAGGGATATTATCAGCGCGACTCTGCAGGTGGTCAGTGACAGGTCGAAGGTCCGGGTCAGCTCGCTGTCGGGTCAATATGTCTGAAGCACTCACCAGTTCAAGAAAACCGCTGTCATTGTCCGTGCTCTCATCGACTAAACTGACGGGTGCGCGCGATAGCGCGTCAGCATCTTCGCGCTTCTGGCCAGATTTATACACAATGGTGTACTCAAATTCTTGGAGGCGAAGACTCCATCGTGCTAGGCGCCCCGATGGGTCGCGGAGGGTAGCCAGCCAGCACAAGGAATGATGATCGGTGACAACTTTAAACTGGCGGCCATAGAGGTAAGGCCTAAATTCCATGGTTGCCCACACAACCGCAAGGCATTCCTTTTCCGTAGTGGAGTAGTTTGCCTCAGCACGGGACAGCTATGCACTGGTTTAGTTGTGTAGGGCACCACCTCCGTTTTATATTCGTTTTCTGTACTGACTTGCATCACCCATCGCGCGCGAGCAGTCTGTGCTTTCGTTTTTTTTAGGAGGGGGAGTAATGCAACCGGTGTCCCTGATGTTCTTAGGTGGCACCTGGAAGAAAAGGACGCCGAAGTTGCCTCGCGTGCTGTGCGCGGAACTTTGCCTGCTAGTTCAGCTTCGTCCCGTCGTGTTAGTCACGTCTAGCCCTGTTGTCCGTGACAGTATATAGGTATTTTCTAGAATATATATACAGTCGAGCATGGATATCTAAAATTTTGGTTATATAGAACTCATGGAATATTTTATTTAAAATCAATTGTAAAAGTATATGAAACCGGTGTCATATATTGAACTCTAATTTCACAGATCATTCGATATAATGAACTTCAAACCATGCACTGGAGTGTGCCTTCCTCAAAGATGATCACATCATCCTCAGCTATTTGCCACGTAATATTTTCAAGTCATGTGTGGAAGGAATGAGTAAGAACTGGTTCAGCAAAGCCGGTCTGGAGCAGTGTTGCACCTTTTCCCCAAAGGCATGTGCATCCGTGGTGATCATTTGCTGCATGGCAGCATCATTGTTTGCAAGCCATGTGCGTTAAGGAACCAGAGGGAACCGATTTGGTGCAGCCGGTACAAAGCAGACATAGCCAATGCAGCCATGGTATGGGGGAGAGAAAAAACAATGCAGTAATGATAAAAACTTGTGCCATTCTTTTGTTCCTCCATGGGCAAGCGAAGCATGGAGGAAGAAAAAATTCTGTTGAGCTTGCTCTCTCTCCTTCCATCCTCTTTTCTGGTCTTTGCCACAGCTTGCCCTACACATGTGCTGAAAAGGTAGCTCAGCATGGGGCATGCTGAAAGTCAGACACTTTCCCCAGTGTGTTGTGAACTCTCTGTGAGTAGCAGCTGACGTGTTGTGAGTCATCGTGCTGAATGTGCAGCATCAAGCTATGATGACTGCAGATGTTAGAAGCAGATGAATTTAAATTTAGAACCAAGTTGGCAGCCATATTGAGCATCAAGATGGTAAAAAGAAGTCCTCAGTGCAGATGCATTTGGCACTGCAAGGAGCATTTTAGGTATGCTGCTCAAAAACAATGAAGACACAAGCTCCAGGCAGCTGAGCTAGGTTGCTACGCACTCCCAGCAGCTGTTGAATTAAAGAAGCTGACAATCACAAAGGCAAGAAAAACTGATATACTCTAAATTTTGGTTTTTGCTATGGACCAGGAATGCTCCTGTAATGTTGAATAAAGCACTAATTCTCATCCATACCAAAAATTTAAGTTTAAAAAATATCAACCAAATTTTTCTTACACTCGCCGAATGTTGACTTGTTTCATAACGAGCTCCTCATATCCCTTTTAGTTTGCTGCAGTGGCTTTTGAGAAAGTTGAGAAAGCACTGTACGAAGGGGACATGCTCAGATGACTAGTTCAGCAGCACCTAATTACCCTTAGAATGGGAATCGATCTGAGAGGCCAATCAAATGACCACTGGCACCTAGAGCTACATGGAGCAGGACACATTGGTCAGTTGTTTTTGGCTAAGCAGGTCTTGCAGTGGCCGCAGGTGAATGTCCAGGAGAACTTTAGCCTCGGAAAAAGATAGATGCTTACATGGAGCATTCTGTGAACTCCCACATTTTCTGGGTGCCATCCCACCTGAAATTACAGTTGGTAACTTTGTCAGTGTCTACATTGACATTCAAGCTGCTGGCTGTCCTGGCTGATGAAGAAATTGTGGTGGGGGTTGCAGGTATTAAAGAGGATATCGATTCAAGTGAAGATGACCACTTTGATTGGGATGAAACACCTCTGTACACAACCGCAGAGCTGGCTTCAGCATTCAGTTTGATTCGATCTTGTTGCAGTGAAAGAGAGGCCAGTGGCCTTTCGTACGTCGACAGTGTGCATGATATCAACACCAGCGTTTTGTCAGCTTTATGGTCCAGTGCAAGCAGTTGAAAATTAGCCATTTTTGTCCATCATAAGTGCATCTTCACATTGCATGCACAGACTTCGCTCTTTTTAAATGCTTCCAATGGTAAGCTACCAATATACTTGCATAATGAACCCACTTTTTTGAAGAAAATTGACATCAATTTGAAGGGGAGGCGAGAAAATAATTTTTTGCAAGGCATTCATCCCTGCATCTATGAATCAATGAAGGCCTGTGGTCAGCTTCAATCATAATGCTGGTGGCATTATGAATGATGGTGGCATCCTTCGCTTGAAAAGCCATTTGCTGCTTGTGGTGGTATGGGCACTGCTGTAGCGGCAGGTGGTGTGCACATTTTGATGTGCACGTGGTGGCATTAAAGTGATGTTTGATAGGGTTCATGTTTGAACCCAATGGATGTTGCCTGAGTGTTGTGTGCAATGGTGCGATGACTTCGGTTTGCCATCATCTCCCATGCCCCTTCAACTGCATAACCATCTGTTGGTGTACACAAAACAGCCGTGCTCCGGACCAGCTTTTTCAGTTATTCCTGGTGCTGACTTAGAACCATGAGTGGCACGAGATGCTTCTGACTGCTCATATGCACTAGAGTGCCAGTCAGAATGCTGTACTTAAGAGTTTCGTCACGCAGGCCGCCTCTCGCATCTTCACCTGAATGATTATGAACAAGGTGTCAACAGCTATAAAAGCATCTTGTGAGTGTGTGAAGTTGCAACTTTAACGAATGCAGCGGGAGGCCACCCCCTATTGGCGAGCATGCCAGGATTCATTTCACTAATGCCTCCACCAGGATGGATGCCATGGATCTCAAGAAGCTATTATTGGCACGAAAGGAACAGGACTTGAGCGAGGACCCTATAAAGCAATGGGTTCTCAAGAGCCTGTCTGAGAATGTGATGAGCATGCTCCCCAACATGAGGCTAAAGAACATGAAGCTTAAAAGAATTCAATTAAAACAGGATACGAAACTATAGCAAATGACCTGAAGCTTACCAGAATTGAAGCAGAACATGATATGAAAGCTAAAGAGCATGACTTGGAGCTTAAAAGATATCAAGCAGAGCAGCATCTGCTCAAGTTAAGATTGTGAAAATAGTTCGCGGCCCAGAAGAACAGTTTACTTTGGGTGCAGACTATGCTGGTAATGAGATGCATGGTGCATCGAGCAATCTGGCCAGCTGCATAAGTTCATTCCACCATTCAATGAGGCCCAAGACAATTTAGATGCTTACCTACAATGGTTCGAGCATATTGCGTTGTGTCATGAGGGACCACGTGAGAAATGGGTCCTTTCGCTTAGTCTCCCTCATGGGAGAGGCTCTGATTGATCGGTTGGCTAGAAGCAGTGTATACACTCAACTATAATCAGCTCAAGGCAGTGCTTTTGCAATGCTTTAACTACACAGAGGATGGATATCATGAAAAATTTCACAAAGCTAAGCTGGAAGACAATGAATCAGGCCTTCAGTACGCAGCACAGCTGATGATTTATTTGATTCGCTGGCAAGAAATAGCGAAAACTTAAAATAGATTTGACAGTGTGAGGAATGTTTTCATTGCAGAGCAATTTATGGGTGGGTATAGCCCATCTTTACGTGTTTTCTTAAGGAGTGCGACTGTGCAACACTGAAAGCACTATTGCAAGCAGCAGATAACCTCCTAGAAGCACAATGGTTGTCCAACTTAGGCAAGGACAAAATTCGTAAGGAGTTGACAACTGTGGAGCGAGGCAGGACACGGCTTACCGAGTGTTGGTTTCGGACCCAAAACGTTCCAGCTGGGACTTGCTGGAAAATTAAATCTGGCCATCATGTAGATGCAAATCCGCTGAAACTAAGGACTTTCTGTATAGTCGTTCCCGAGAATAGAAACATTGCATCAGAAGATACAGCTGGATAGTGGTTCTTCAAAATGGTGATCACATTTCCATTGTTAATGTGCCTGCAACTCGCCATTCAAATGGGCAGACTAGTGAGATCCCTGTCTCCAATTGACTCCTGAAAAGCCATCCGTTACTGTGCTTCGGGACACTAGACGCAATGCAGTTGCCTGAGAATCCTTGGTACTGGATGCGAACTTTACTGGAATAACAAATTCTGTATTTCAGGTACTACACTGTTCACTATCTGCCAGAAGCTGTGGTCTACCTGGACACATCCTTCCTTACCGGCACAGTACGAGCAAAATACATGGCAGACTCTGTATGATGTTCTTAAGAACAATGAAGGTGTACCGCCTCTCTTCAACTGAAAATAGCTCAAGCTTCTGAGGCCTACAAGCAAATTTCGAAAAGCAGTTTTTAAAGCCCCTGACTCAGGTGGGAACTTCTTTGGCACAGATGGGGATGTAAATCTAACGTGTGACTTTAGAGACAGTCAGATGCAACTAGGACATGATTCAATGGAAGCAGGGACCCCCAAGTGAGGATTTTCCATGTTGGAAGCTGAACCAAAGCTTGTGATGAGCCACTCAAGAGATTTGACTCACGACTGAGACCAAAACAATAATAGTGGCAGGGGATGCAAAGCATCAAGCATCTGATTTACCAGTGGTAACGACATCTGCTACAACCATCAGCCGTAGTCTGCTGCAAGAGACCAGTAAAAAGACAAAACATTATGCCCATGCTTCGTAGCCATCAGCATCACAGTTGTGACTGGAGTGCGTGGAAAGCAATAGTTCTTAAACAACAGCATCTTGTACCGTAAGCACCAGATGCCATACCTAAAAGAACTGGAACAGTTTGTTGTTCTGAGACAACTAAGAGAAACTGGGCTTATACTTGCACATGATGGCCTTTTGGCTGACCATTAAGGGGGGATGAAAATGACAAACTGCACGCTGGCCGAGTTTTACTGACCCGGAGTACAGTCGGAGAAGAGATGGTTGGTCAAGTCGTGCAACATTTGTCAAAGGATGGGGCCCAAGCACTTGTATCATTGTAACTCCATTCATGCAGGTTGCTGTAGATATTATTTTGTCACTGTCATCCACACCCGAGAAAGGGAATAGGTACATAATGATCATGGTGGACTTCTCTACAAGACACCTGAATGCCATTGCCTTACGTTCCATTGATGCGAAACACTTGGCTGAAGGACTACTAGAAGTGTTTTCTAGAGTGGATATTCTCCATGAAATTGTCAGTAATTGTGACTCTGACTTCATGTCTGCAGTCACAAAGGAATGTGGCCACCTACTCTCAGTAAAACAGCTGCCAACTCCACCCTATAACCCTGTGGTAAATGATTAGATGGAACGTTTTAACAGCACACTCAAATGCATGATAGGATGCATGTGCAAAGAGTGATCAAAGTGCTGGTACTGATATTTGGAACCCTTGATGTTTCCTTACTGGGAAATACTGCAAAGTACCACTGGCTTCACATCTTTTGAACTCTTATACGGAAGACAAGTGCAAGGGCCGATCAGTGTGTTGAGAAATTTGTGGACTAACAGCCACCTGGACGAGGAAACAAAAAACCTCCTATCAGTACACTATGGAGATTACAGAGAACTTACAGAACACCTGTGTTATTGCCAAAGAGAGTTGAAAAGGGCAGTTAAAAAGGGCAGCTGCAGAAAGCATACCATAATAAAAGAGTCAAGAAGCGAGAGGTGGCCATGGGTGAAAACGTTCTTGTTCTCTTCCACATTCCAACGAACTGATTTTGCCATGAAAAGGACTGTTTGAAGCATTGGAGAGATGCAATGAAATGGACTACATTGTTGACCTAGATCAAGAGTCATTCTCTTGGATATAAACATGTTAAAAAATATAAGGAATAAACAACTCTTGTGAAGTTATACACCTGCTATGGTTACTGAGAATGAGGAAAAGATGTTTAATAGAATTCAATAACTTTTTGCGGTGCTAATTGGGGCAACATTTCAAAAATGAACGAAGAGGTAGTAAGAAGACATTCACAACAAAGGGGACACAGACAAGTGCTTATTGACAACTGATCCTTTTTGAAGGGAAACACAGAATATATAGGCACACCATGGTGGCCCTAATAAGATGCAGAAAACGTCCTAAGGTGAAAAGACCATAAAACCGACAAGAAAAAACAGGCATAAAAGAGATAAAAAAAAACTGTTATAATCGGATGAATAGGCTGAAACGATGGTTCGGAAACAAACTGATTTATGGCACATGGTGTATAGGGCCAGATGAACATGAAGGCAATCACAAAAAAGTGATAAAAAACTGATCATTACAGAGAGCTTATCAGACAGATGACTAAAAAGATACTTCAAGCACCTTAGCAAAAAAAGAATGCTTTTCAACTCACCAGGAATGCAAATGTTTTTTGTTCTAAACTCATGCACAAAATTCAAATGTGCACTTCTAAAAGAAAGAACTATCTGATATAGCACTTTAGACAGGTCGTTAATACAATCTTGAGCTTTCCTTTTTATTAAGAAAACTTCTTTTAACTCACAAGCCACATTTTCTTGACTCTATTTAGGACAGTAATTTCTTTTAGGTGAGAAACACATTCACATTTCTTTCAATGAATCGGCAGGTTGATCCATTGCCTTTCTCAAGGAATCACTCATACTCTCTCAAATGCTCTTTTTAGAAGGGTGCAGTTGAATTTTGTGCATGAATTTAGAACCAAAAAAACATGCATGCTAGATGAGTTGAAAGCCACTCTTGTGCGAAAGTGCTTGAAGCATTTTTTTTATTTTGCCATTTGTCTGATAAGATTTTTGTAATTGTCAGATTTTTTATTAGTTTTTGTAGCTGTCTGCACATTCATCTGGCCCTATACACCACGTGCCATATATCAGTTTGTTTCTGAAGCATTGTTTTTAGCCTATTCATCTAATCATAAATGTTTTTTTCAGTTTTATGCTTGTTTTCGTTTATCATTTTTATGGTCTTTTCCCCTTGTGCCATTTGCTGCCTCTGCAAAGCGCTGCCACAGTGTACTTATATAACTAGTGTTTCCCTTCAATAGGCGATCAGTTGTCAGTAAGTGCTTGTCCATGTCCCCTTTCTTGTGAATGTGTTAGCACTTCGTCCATTTTTGGAAAAGTCTGAGAATGTCCTACATCCCAGAACAACTGCCGTTCTGCAATTTTCAGTGGCTTTCATGTCTAATGAGGCTGATGATAAATGAAAAAGAGAAAAACATTCACCAAGAATGTTCTATATTCAATACTACATTAAACTCAATATCAGATGGATGTCAGCATACTGGCCAGAATTCACAGACGAAGAGCTACAGTAGGTAAGAAGAACCTTGTTTAGATCCAAGGATATTTTCTCGGATCAGCCTGGCCAAACAGATGATATGCAGTTTCTAAACCAAGCTTACAACTGATTCTTTTCAAGTTCTATACTTTCCCATATACTATTTGCCCTGAAGGAGTCCATTGAAAAAGAGACACAGGATATGCTGCGTCTGAGAATTATTAAATTCTCTATGCCACCATATCACTGGCCCTTTGTCATGATCAAAAATTATTAAATGCTCTACGCCACCATATCACTGGCCCATTGTCATCATCAAAATGAAGGTTGGCACAATTGAGTTATACAAGGATAAGATGTTTGCCCAGGTGACCTGGTGCAAGTACTTCTCTAAGTTTGATTTTGCAAAGGGGTACTGGCAGGTATCAATAGCGCTAAAGTCAAAAGAAGTCACAGCATTCTCTTGTCTCTGGATTATAACATTTCAACTTCATACCGTTTGTAATTAAGACCACCATGGTAGTTTTGAACTGACTAATGATTAAGGTCATTGCAGGGGTCCCCCACGTACACATTACTTCGATGGTGTTTTGGTGGTGACTGAGACCTTGGAGGAAGACGTTCAGACCCTCGATCTATTTTTCCTCATGGTGCAAGATGCCAGGCTCACAGCTAAATCCCAGAAAAGAGAAGTTGGGCACCCAACCAGATGTCTCCTAGACCATGCTGTAGAGCATGGAGTACTAAATTCTTTTAAAGACACCATGGAGATGATTTAAGTGGTCAGAATGCCTCAAACCAAAAAAGAGATCCGAGCATTTCTGGGCCTCACCAGCTACTACAGACTTTATTCCGGGGTACATAAAAGTGTAGCATCCTCTGGCCAAGTTAACCAAGAAAGCAGCTCCCAAGAAGCTTGACTGGTGTAGTGAAAGCTTTTTACATGCTCATGGAACTTCTTTCCAATTAACCCATAATAATGTCCCCTGATTTGTGTAAGAAGTTTGCCCTATGCACAGATGCATCATCAAAAAGCCTTTGTGTCTTGCTTTTACAAGCACGTAGCGTACTGCTCTACCCAGTCTCCTATGCAAGTATGAAGTCGTTACCATAGGAAGCCGCATATTCTACCACTGAAAGAGAATGCCTAGCTGTTGTCTGGGCAATTCAGAATTACCATGTATTTATGTATGGTCAGTGATTCACCCACCAGTGTGACCACTTTCCGCTTGCTCACATTACTCCAATTTACTTAGGAGCTGTGTACTACAGTGGAGCCTTTTATTATCGGAGTATGACTCGAATATCGAGTAAATAAAGGGTCAGTAAATCTTCGAGTAGATGAGCAAAATCTTCCTGCTATCATAAAATGAGTGCATATATATGGCTGGTGTGGCTCCTTGTATTCATTCAGATGTGTGCTTGGTATCGGCACTAACTTTGTGACCAACTGTGTGGCTATTTTTACTTGTGTGTCACTAGTGCTAATGTGTTCTGATGTGCGAACTGATGGACAACTGTTCTTCAAGTTGTGTGCACCCAACTCTTGTGTGCAAACAACTTTCTTGCACACTTCTGGGAAGTGTGGTGGTAGCAATGCGGTTATAGTGGCAGGTGTGGCAAAGATGTGATGATTGTGGGGGTGTGCACATGTTGATGCTTGCATGGTGGTGTTTTAGTGCCTTGTGATAGTGCTTGTGTACAAATGGAATGGTTGTTGCATGAGTGTTGTACGTAGCAATGTGACAGCTTCAGTCTGCCATCTTGCTACTACACCCCCAGCAAGCTGCAAGGACACAACTTTAGTTTGCTGTTGTCTCCCATACTCCTTCAACTGCGTGACCATCTACGAGTCTAGACCTAACAACCTGGACCCAGTGGCTTATTCTGTTCTCAGTGCTGACTTCGAGCCGTGAGCAAAATGAGATGCTTGTGACTGCACATATGCACTAGATGACCAGTCCAAACGCTGTATTTAAGAGTTGTGCCACTCAGGCTGCCTCTTGAGTCTTCACTGGACTGTTGTGTGCACACTTGTGTATTTTCCAGAATAAAGAGAAGTGGTGGCTGAGTTATGAAGGCATTTTTGTACGCATGTGTGAAGTGACATCTATCCCATGTTCTAATGATTTTGTGGCAGTGGACACTGCCTTCCCCAAGCGCAGCAGGATAAAGTGAACCAAGCTTGTCAAACCAAGCCATCATGGGCACCCTGCCAAGTTCACTCCCCATCATCACAGAAGCTAACATACAAAGTAAGGTTAAAAGGTAAACTTGCAGAGGCATCATTGCTGTGCAGCATCTTAACACACTGCCAATAAAACTATGGACTGCAACAGGGCGAAATGGAGAGAAGTCCTACCATCAAACTCTTTCTTTTTAATTCTTGGTGGCACAAGTGGAGGATGGGTTCATTTGAGAGTGGGTTGATTACATGACAAATGCAGTATCATTTTTCATGATCACAAACAGCATCTCAAGTCAATTTCTGTATTTCAAACTATCAATACATCGAACTATTGGCTATCCCCTTCAAGATTGATATATTTGGGTTGAAAATTATGTGCCACTTCTACGACCTATTTTCATAAAGCCTGCAAGACTGAGGTTTAACTTGAAATTGTCAGGCATTACACATCATCTGTGTGTATCAACTGCATATACTTTCATGAGGTGCTGCATATGAATCTATCCTATGAATCATATAATACTTTGGTATTCACTGCTAGGCTTAAAAATAATAAACAAAATATGTGCTTGTCCATGTCAACCATGCACAGGGTCTTGAATATTTGAGGCCTGGGTTTGAATAAAATTTTATGCGAAATCTAATGCCCTATTTGGGCTGAAATAACGTTCACAAGGTAGCAAATTATGGTCTACATTATTTGATAAGTGATTTAAAATCAGTACTTCCCTAGATTTTCCGGGATCTACAAAAACTGCTCTCGGTGGGGTACACAATTTTCGCAGAAGAGAGTTGAGCTGCTTTGACATGGTGCGCCATCTGTCGAGCAGCGAGGCAAGCGCAAAAATGGCCGGGTTGGAGCTTGCCTCGCTGCTTGACAGATGGCGCACCATGTTAAAGCAGCTCTTCGACTCTCTTCTGCGAAAATTGTGCACACCACCGAGAGCAGTTTTTCATCGATTCCGAAAAATCTAGGGAAGTACCGATTTTAAATCACTTATCAAATAAGATAGGCCATATTTAGCTACTTTCTGAATGTTATTTCAGCTCGAATAGTGCAGTAGATTTAGCATAGAATTTTTTGTTTTTTTAAAACCTGGGCCCCAGATATTCAACACCCTGCACTAACAATCAGAAACCTGTTAAAAAGAAGAACACCAAATGCCATTTTCAGCGCATTCAAACCTAATGAAACTGAATTTTTCCAACAATATCTGCTGAATAAACACATATACAACACAAGGTGCACAGCTTACAACAAAGGTAAAATATGCACAAATTGCGGCATGCAAAAGCAATCCTTTGTTGTACAGGATTTGTTAAGTCGTCACCCAACCATCATGACAATTTTAAATGAATCATCTTCCATAGGGGTTTTCAAAATGAAGTTGAATGCTTACTTATTATAGTAGAAAGGAATTGGTACAATGTTTGCTTTTTGAATGCCTGTTTCTCACCTTTGAATCACATTTTGTATTGCTGCCTGTTTATCGTTTATTTTTCTATCCCTCAGTGCCTACTAACTTTCTGATGTCTGCATTTTCCTTTTCTTTCTTTTTTTTTCACTGAATGCTGAGGTGTTATGCGTATTCAGGAGGACAACACTCGTCAGCCATCTGTGCCTTTTTGACGGCCTCTTAGACAGACTTGTACATTTGTATCTCGTCTGCCTGAAATAAACTTTCAACTTTCAACACATGCACTTAACAGCACTCTGTTGGGACCTCAACACATTACAAGATGACCTGAAAACATCGCTTCACCTTAGTTCCAGTGCATGGGTTCTCTTGATGGCCAACTTCTCGATCGACTCTGCTAGGTCAGAGCCATCGTTGAGGCCTGCCTCTCCACTGAGCTCCTTATGGGCAGCATTCTCAGGTAGCTTTCCTAGGCGGTCCTGCATCCACTTGAGAAGATGCACTGTACCTTTCTGAGTAGAGAAGAAAAAGGATGCAATGATCATCATTGTCCATGTGATTAACATCAGTGTTGCTTGTAATCTGCTCCTTGGCATGGTGTTAAGTAAATGTGTTTCATGGAGCATTTCTATTCCTAGAACTGATTTTAGCTACTTGCACACTTGAACCTGCTACCTGATATCACAAATGTAGTGACTTTAGGACTAACCATGCTTTAACTACTGGTAGCAGGGTATTTCTTGTACGTTCAGTCACTATTCAGTGAATGTGGGCATGTTGAGAGCAGCTTTGCATCAGAATAATTTTTTTTGCAATTGTTAGGCAAAAGGAATGGAAGTCGAACTTTATGGGGCTCCTAAGGACATCTTGAAAGCACTTGTGGCTAAAATGTCGACAACCTCTGCGTCAGGATGGCTTCGAGTGACAATCAAGGTCATTACAAGTTCCATTAAAATTATGAGGGACAACATGAAGGGCAGATCAAAGCACAGCATTTGAGAAAATGAACAGAAGAATCTGGGCACTGCATGAAGAGCTATATGCTCAATGATGACCTTGAAGTTCAAGTGTACATCTTGTACACCAGGGTATCTACAAAGTGGATGTGTCCAAATACTCCGAGTTTTCTAGGTTTTCTCTGAGTGCATTTGTAAAATTTCTCGAGTGACACAGTACTGTTTTATGCTAAAACGGGCTGACACAATGCTGCCTGATGCTATAACTCTCTAGTAAGCATGTTAAAAGAATAAAGAAACATCATCCATTTTGATTGGCAAAGTGTAGAGTCTAAAATCAAAACAGAAGGCAGGCACAATAAATCATAACAAATCGACTATATTTAAAAAATGCTATAACATACTGCAAATCAAACCAAACAATTTTATATACAGTAGCTGACTAATTTTTGGACTCCAATAATTAGGGCTTCATTCAGGAACTGTTGTGCACCCCATAGCAATATGTAAATTTTCATGGCCAATAATATGGACCCTATAGTGTTCAAAAGTTCAAATTTTTCTAACCAAATTTGGTGCCAGCAATACTGTAACCAATTTTGGCTGAAGTCTCATTGTTGCGGGATGACGCAGATGCAAGTGGGCATCACTGTCACAAACAACTCTTGTGCTGCCCTGAAAGTTAGGCGAAGCAGTCATTCAAATGGACTAACTTGCTTCTATTCATGTGCCATTTGAGACAGCAACAATAAGAAACGTTCATCGTCATTGCGGTAGTCTACAATGAGTGCACAATAGGACCAATAATGAAAAATGAGACTGAACTCCACTCTGACATAGCTGCCACCACCCATGGGAAAAAATGAGGGAGTGCATTCACCGAGGCTCTCTTTCCAAAAATTTTTTTCATTGAGTTTCATCTTGCAGTATTTGCTGCCCTTAGCCATAGAAACTGAATGTTATTTGCGCGGCATGTGCATTTGTTTGCAACATAAGCATTACCTGCAGCAGCATTACAGTACATTGTGGATTTGCATGGACATGATGAAAGCATGACTGCCCAAGATATTCTAACTGAAGTGTTATAATGATTACAGCTTAGTACTCCAGTGCAATCCGCTTCTGTGGGGCACCCCAGTGCAAGTGGTGACTGCCCTGAACATGGTGCATGCTTCCTAGCGATACACATGCTTGCCACACAGGCACCAGTCAGCGTGCATGCACTGGTAGCTGCGCCTGCCATATTGGATCATCCTAGCACATGCACAGGAACGGCGTGAAGATGCTGATCACAGTAGCCGATCACGCTACGCTATAACTTCCTCTTATTGACATACAGACAAAACATGTAGGGCAGTAAAGTTTGTAATTTGTAAAGCTGTTATTTTGCAGAAAATATATTTTTTTCTAAGTACATAAGGTGCAAAACTATCACCTTCTCCCAAAGCTATGTTGCCTTCATTGCATGCAAGCACCCACAGCAGCAGAAATGAATGCTTCCATCAAGGTGGTGCACAGTGAGGGAGAGCTCATTTGAACTTGCATTGCTCTCATTGGAAACTGGAAGCATAGAAAATTTTCGCAGTTTTCTGCTGCTTCATGGGAGCTGTACCTGAAAACACTAGAAAACAAGTGGAGATGACGGTTCTTGAACAGCCCATGTGTGATTCATATGAAGTGTGCTGCCGCTGGCCAGAGCGTTGAGGAAGTGTCTGCTTTCAAGCAGTGCTTTTGGCAAACTGCTGAGATGATACATTTGACAGCACAACACGGGAGGTCTTTGGTCACTGAGGAGAGAATGCATATAGGTCCATAGTGTACAGCTCTTGCAATGCTAGTCTCATTTTAACCCTAAGTTTAGTTGCCTTTAAATAAAACTACAACTTATTTTCACTGATATCAGCCCAATTCCTAGTTTTCCACGAGTTTTTGCAGATTATCCAAACTCCCTGTCAATTCCCAGTTTTCCCAGATAGTAGACACTCTGTAGGTGAAGGATTTAATCCCCAGTGCTACCGCTTGGTTTGGTTGGTCGGTTTGATTTAATGTCCTAAAGTGACTCAGACTCTGGAGGGCTCTAGAAATTTCTACCACCTGGGATTCTTTAACGTCGAATGACATCACACAATACACATGGGCCTTGCCTTTCGCCTCAATCAAAAAGTGGCTTCTGTGGTTAGGATTCAATCCTCCATCCTTGGGAACGGAAGTTGAGTGCCCTAACCAGTGCACTCCTGTGGCAGGTCCCAGTGGTACTGCATACTCTTCAATTTTTTAATGGGCACCAGTGTTCTGCCCGCCTACAGTTCAGCATATCTGAGGTGAAATGCTTGGCAATATTGAGCTTTCAAACTCTCTCTATGCCACCGAATATGCTTTTTATGGTACTTATTTCTCCAAGATGCCTTAGAGCTGTTGTAACACACACATAAAAATTATATCTGCTCTTCTTCTTCATATGAAACCTTGCCTTTTTACAAATACATCTAACCTTGTAATGCCTGCATCATAAAAACCAATCCAGAGCTCCCTGATCATAATGCTTCCCAAACTACACTTTGAAACCCAACCATCCCTTCTAGCCACAACCTAGAGACCAGCAGATAGAACCATAAACTAGGAGAGGGAAATAAAAACTGCTGTCATTCGGCTTCAGATGCACTGAAATATATTGCTTGAATAAATGTAAGAGCATCTTATGCACTACTTATCTATCCATTTTAGTTGCTGCATCAACTTCACTGATTTTGTTGCTAGGCACTGACATAATAATTGTCCATCTAAATGAATGTTTGTAGTTTTGCCTAGTGTAAATTACAGCCCACAGGTGTCGCAACGGTCCACTAGACCTCCGAGCTAATTTTGTGTACATGGCTATAATAAAGAATTTCATAACTGGTATGATGATCAGCAGGCTTTGGAGCTAAAGACAACCACCTCTCTTGAAACATAGCTTCTAAATCTACTACTATAGACATGTGTGAGGCCCACCTTAAGAATATCTCTGCGTATGGCCCTGAGCGGATTCCCCTCCACACCTAGCCCCTTGAGGTGGGCGAGGGTGCCCAGCTCATGTGGTAGCGAGGCAATGTTGTTGTTGGAGAGGTCAAGGCGTTCCAGCCCTTGGATCATGGTGATTCTTGGTGACAGGGTAGACAGCTTATTGCACTTTAAGTCGAGAGTCGTCAGGCCGAGTAGGGTTTCAATGATCGTGACGGGGAACTCTTCAATGGCATTGTTGCTGACATGGAGTTCCTGCAGTGACAAGGCAGCAGTTTGCAAAAAAATTTTGATAAAAAGAGGAAAAGGTCTGAAACAGGTGCTTTCATACTTGCAGCCTTGAATTTCTTTGAGTATGTTTCAGAACCCTGAAGCACCCAAATCCAGGCATATAGACCCCCACTTCTTCTGCAACCATATTTTATTTTGGAAATATTGCTTTAACTGCTCAAAGCTGACTTCCCCTGCACAACTCATTGATTGAACCTGAGCATTGCCTCCAGAGTCAGGTGTGTCAATTCTTTTTTGCATTCGAGACAGGATGGTACAGAAGAAGACACCTCAGCACCTTCTGAAAGCTGCTCCAGTAACAAGCTGCGTAGTCAACAACCAAAAATTCAGACATTTGATTTTACAGACATGCTTCATTATTTACATGCTTCATAAAACTAATGTATTCTGCTCCTTAACTATTTAGTACATCTCAACTGATTATTTGATTTTTGAATTTAATTTGCATTTGCGGAAGCATCACTGCAATAGCCAAGCCCCCATATAACATGTATTGTAACGTCATTATTGAGACATTAAGAAGGTCAAAAGTCACATTATATAAAGCAAAAATTTAAGCTAGCAATATAGGGTCCTTTACGCCGTGCAGAGTAGTAGCTGCAAACAGGGCCCTGCAATGTTTTCAGAAGGCTTGACATCATGGCAGATAACAAGGCAGTGAAGCATCCCCAAAATGCATCTCCTCTGCAAACCGGCAATTTCTGGTTAGCTTTTGAATCTGGACTTCATCTAAGCCAACATGTGTGCCCGCCAGTTGCCACCCGTTGTCTGAGTGAACATTGCGCAGCAAGACTGTCAAGTATCAGAGTGGGCTACAGACCCCTTCCTTCCCATAGTGGCAGTCTGAAGTTTATTTAAACCTATTTTATTCTATAAAATTTGATTTCTGAACTGCCTCAATTTTCGGATATTTTCGCGGTTCCTAAAGAGTTTAAAAAAATGGTCATCAACTGTACACATTTTGTGGCTATGCTTGTCTTCACTAGCATTTTTTGCATGGTCAAAATTGACAATTGCATATCACTTCAATGCAGTGCAGGCTTCGCAAACTATCCAGAAAATTCTACGTAGCCTTGTATAATTGGTGCCACTTACATATTCTAACATGTGTCCATGCCCTTCTGTTAAAATGGTGCCCAATGTTTGTCATCTCAACTTCAAAATACAAGGTTTTTTAAAGCATGGAAGCTGCCAGAATTAACATGGTGCAACAAATAAAATTCGCTATCTCATTCTGAATAGAAGGAGATCAACCAACTTAAAATTATTGCTAGCAGACAGTGGTGGGAGAAATGGCCTTTACAGACAGTGTGCTTGGCCATGTATTACCCAATTACTTTCTACATTGCAACACATCTTCATTTTTGACATTTATCAAACTTCTGCACATTCTTATATAAGCTTACAAATGAAATTAAAAATGTAACTGTTGGGCTTTTTCTATGTAAATCAGCTGGTGCAACACCAATGTCACATGGAGTCCACATATACACATTCTTCTCTGGGGTCATCACTAGGGTAATAAACAACTAGAGTAATTCGATGCATGAGGGTTCACTACAATAAGATTGATATGTACCTCTTTTGCAAAAATACTAAGTCCACCAGGTTTGCTTTTTAGTCATTCAATGTACCATGGCCTGTTCTGTACAATCAAAATTCCAAACCTCTTCAATATGAAAGGAGCTCCCTCACTCCACTTATTTGAATCTTAGTACCTGAGCAGGTGTTACAATATCCCTACTACACAGCAAACAAATAAAAATGGTACAATTGCACACAGGCGGCTACTTCTTAGGATTACCATGCACTGTAGATAGAAAAATAAATGGACTGCAGGAACGATTCAATGTTTTATCTCTTCAATCATGAGGTCACCTTAAGAGCGAATGTGTAGCAAGTTAAACTGCATTAACCATGCAAAAGCACTCTAGAACAATCCTGCAACAATACCCTCTGGTCAAATGTAAAGCCCATTTATATTTTCTTTTCATTGTAACCATGTTGCTCATAGGTCTTTTTTGTCTAGAAGCCATTTTCAGTCGGCCTGGCAAGGCAAAAATTTTCAGTTAAAAACTAATAGCATGCTGATGATAGAGTATGTTACATTTAACTTCACAGAAAGCCTCCTATAGAGCTGTCAGTCTGAAAATAAATTGGCCAAGCTTACCTTGAGGCATGTGCAACCTGAAAATAGTGGAAGAGTAGCAAGTTTATTCTGCTGCACAAACAGCTGCTCCAAGTGGCAAAGAGCACCGACTGCTTCTGGCAAGTTTTTCAACTGGTTGGATGAAACATCGAGCATCTGTAATGCTTCACAAGTAAAAGGAAATGCAATTAGTACCATCATATATTGCAAATTTGCAATAGACAGCTAACAGAGTACATTTTGGCACAAGCTTGGCCAGTAGAAGATATCATTTATAAGGAACAGATAGCAAAAACAATTACCACCAGCCAAAGAGGGCCTAGGGGTCTAGTTACCAATGATCTTTGTAAGGCAGATAGCTAGGTTATTATTCAGTGTTGTTCTATAATACGTAATCAGAGAGCCTCCACAATCGGAAATTAAGATGAACTAGCATACCAAAGAACACTTGCTTCAGAATATGAGTCTTACCACTCATTCTGCCTATTTCAGCAGGAAGCTCACTGAGTTTGTTGTATGACAGGTTCAAGTTGGTTACTTGGGAAAGGAATCCTATCATGGGTGTCACTGAGGTCAGTTTGTTATGGCTCAGGTCCTGCAGTAAATTAGAAACAGAGAGAAACAAGAATTGAAATAAGTAAAGCTACGGCACGCATGAGCATTTATCTACTCAAATGGTGAAACAGTGCTAAGTCATTTGTAGAGACATGGTGAAAGGAGAGAGGGGGATAAAATTTTGGACACTTTTATTCATAGGTATTGCTTGCCATGTTGGCTGATGAGTGCTGTACACGTTCAGTCATGACTCACAATAGAGCGCAGGAATTATGATGTTTAAGGCAGCTGTTGGCAGACAAAATCCCATATTCAGGGATTGGCAAAAGTGCCTAAAAGGTTTTTGAGGCAATGCCCACCATCTCTTGCCTACCCTTGGTTTGAACGGCAAGGAAGATGACATATAAAATACTGAAGAGAGCTAGGAACAATTTCGGCTGACAAATAAGACCAATCAACGATCGTCTAAAGCATGATAATAAATTAGGTGATGAAGGCAGAAGATGATTACTCAGGTTAATAATGGAACAATGATTTGTGCTACAACCACTGATCTTATCTAATAACCCTGATGATCTCAAACACTTTATTATTACACAGCCATCCCTACACAGAGTTTACTGAATAAGAAATAAACTGGCCTAATTACTTTGGAAATAATTATACCGATATTATAATCTCTACATTAAGGCCAACGATGGTGTGAATTTCTGGATGATACAAATTAGTAAAATTCTCTCGCCAGAGCACACTGCAACTAGGCAATTTCAGGCTGTTTTGAACACTCTCCTGCCCTTCTGTGGATGACACTGATGGAACTTCAAGCAATAAGTACTGCTTGCATATTGCACCGAGATGATCACTAGTCATGTGGCATGCAGTAGAGCACTGTCAGCACACGCAAAAATATGCCATCACTCACAGACCTTCCCAAATAGCTTCCCTCCTCGGTAGCATTAGAATTCTGTTTTGAATATTTTTGTGGCGCTTAAGAAATTTGAATCGAAACCTTACATAACTCAAGTTTTTTGAAAAAAAAATTGGGTAACACTCTAAAAGTTAACCCATTAAATTAGTGCTCCTTTGTAAAATAAATGGTTAACAGTGAAACAAGGAAGGAAAAAAGCTGCATCGGAAATTCACTAGGTATACTAAAACTATATCTATCGCATATGTTTAAAAGTAAAAATAAAATCTGTGGTAGTTAAGTGTATTGGAGATTCACAAGATATGCTACAATTATATACATCATAATAGTTTGTAAAATTGTAAACAGGGGTACTTAACACTATGAAGTGACACACAATCATAGGTGTCATAATGAAGTGTTCTGGATTAATTTTAGACTACCTAGGACTCTTTGTGTATATTGGAGGTTCACTAGGTATGCTACTATATACATCGTAATAGTTTAAGTGTAAAATTGTAAACAGTGGTGCTTAAGACTATGAAGTGACAAACAGGCTATTATAGGCATCATAATGAAGTGTTCTGGATTAATTTTAGACTACCTAGGGTTCTTTTAGATGTGCACTGAAATTACATAGGAACATGGGCAATTTAGTGTTTCAACTTTACCAAAATATGGCTGCTTTGGCTAGGACACCAACAGTCTTGATAATTTATACACAATCCTTTTTGGAGGAAATGTTGACATGAGCCAAAAAGAAGTCTTTATGGCTGCTTTGGCTAGGACACCAACAGTCTTGATAATTTATTCACAACCCTTTGGGGAGGAAATGTTGACAAGAGCCAAAAAAGAAAGGCCCTGTTACTAAACTTACTTTTTCAGTACAGGATACAACAGCTAAGGTTACTGCATGATTCACATGTAGGATATGTGCAAAATAAATAGTAGCTCAGTAGCTTATTTTAAAGATAAACACTTAACACTTGTAAAGGTGTCAAAGATTTAGTTTAAATGTAAAAAGGTGTATAATAAAGAAAAATCTCCAGAACACATCTATAAAAAACTAGTAAGTATGGCTCAAGGATGTCCATCAATTATTTGAATGTATTTAATTCTTGGAGAGGTACAGTACTGCACAAAAGCATGATAAAGAAAACATTTACCATCATTTCCAAAACAGAGAGGTTAGCTATGTCCTCAGTCACTTTTGACATAACATTGTGATGAGCGATAAACTGGCGTAAATCTTTCAACTGAAAGAATGAATCAGGCAGGTTTTCAATCTCGTTGCGACTGCAAGAAACCAGAAAAAGATACTGTTGTCATAAAACTGAACATGTCTTTTTCAACAATGTGAACACTATAGGACACCAGAAGCAATAAACTTGCAAAGGTTAAGGATGCATTCCGAAAGAAATGCAATCATGAAATGCCATCTTTATGCATAACAGAGGACACAGAAAATGGGCCAACAAAGTATGGTAAGCTACAACCGTAAAAAATGCAGTAGTTCACAACTACAGAACCAAAGGGTGTTGTATCACCCACTAATTGCTCACAGGAGTAAATGAAAGCAACAATTTATTGTTTCACTCTATTCAACAAGAACAAATCATTGACCTTGTACTTATGTATTTTCATTAGCCTTTTGCTTGGGTAAAAGAAAGGCTTTAACTACAGATCAACTCTGTCACAACGTAGTAGTTCATGGTGATTATAAATATGAGTGGAGTTTTGCTCTAGATTAAAGCAGTACCTAACTGTAGGCATAGACCAAGACAATGGGTGTACAGAGGGACAAACATCATAAGCACCTAATGCCACTAGAACGTATAACTGAAGTGCTTGCCTTATGTTGAGTTTAGAGAGTTTCCGGAGCTTTCCCATAGTTTCAGGGAGTGAGACAAGGTCATTGTCATTGAGCTGGAGCAAAGAGCCAAAATAAAAGTGGGAAAAACCAAAGAACAAGACGATGAAGGTTAGTAAAATCGCAGTAGTGACACAACAGTCGTGGCTTGGCGGCTAAACTTCATATCAAAATGCATGCATCGTGCCAAAGTAGGCATTCATCATGGGCACTAGTCCTGTGGAGTCAGCCATGTTGAACAAAAATTAAAACCTCAGCAAGATGAGACATAACTGAGATAATAAGAAACCTCACTTCCTCCATGTAACCAAAAAGAGAATTATGGTCATCAGGGAAGAGGATTGAAAAGTGAGGGATAAAATATGGGTGCGAAGCTTGCTTCACAAAGGGTCTCTCTATGGCATAAAGACAAAGCCAGGAAAGAAGGTAGGCATAGAGTCCTTGATCATGGCTTCCTTCATTGCATTCTAAATGTAAATAAGTTTGTGCCAGAAAATTTAGAAAAAAAATTTTAAGTTCTTTTTATTCCAGATGCGCGTACTTCAAGCAATACTGCTATAGCAGAAGCTATAATGAAATTATGTTCGAAAGTGAAATTTTTATCGCTGAAAAACATTATATAGTTCTTTATTTAATTACAACCCATGATGCCCAGCCATACACACTGCAGGTGGTAGCTCAAAATGAGAAAGCTGCAAGCATGACATTTTATGACAAATTTTACTTGTACTCCTACAAAACGCTTCACCAATGCATTATTTTTAAAAGGTGAAACTATGAAGAATAAGACATAAAACTAGCAATGCAAATAAGAAAAAAGCAATTTGCCACATATTTATCCCTACAGTCATGTTTAGACTTCACGTCTTAGAAACACAAACAACATAAGAAATTTTCCATTCAATTTCTAATGCAAGGCATTGAACTGTCCAAGCTTCGAGCAAAATAAGTGTGAAAAGAATAGCTGATTTTCTTAGCAACAGCTTTGGCAAGCAGTTCTTTACCTCAAGGATGGTGAGGGCTTGAAGGTTCTCAATAGCCGGTGATAAGCATCGTATTTTGTTAGATGACAGGTACAACTTTGTAAGTGGCGTTTGTTCCCACCACTTCTCTTCACAGTCTTCGAGACCACGCCTCTCGTCTCCAGTAATGACATTTATGTTCCAGACGTCATCCGGAACTGCAAGACAAAGTGTTAGGGCTGTGAAGTGGGATATTCCACAGAACAGGCACCCTTTCGAAAAGCGAGTGCCTCTGACTGTATGCTTTCTTCCTTACTCTGCATTAATTGGCAAATACACAGTGCAAAAGGAGAGTGAGGACAATTCCAGTCAGCTTTTATTCTTAGTAAAATACAATTTGCTTTTCAAAATCTAATGCTGACATTGCTGTAAGAAAAAGATGTCTCATTGCAGGTCAATTTTCAGCTAGAAATTGAATTCTTTCCCCTGCCCCTCAGTCCAAACTTGTGATGACAGCATTATGAATATATTATGTACTTTGTGATTGCTGGTAGAAGTAGATCGAAGCATAGTCTAGATACAGATGCCAACAAGAAAAGTACTTAACATCATCTGTTTGCTTGCACAGGTAGCCACAAGGAGCAATGTATAATTTTGTATTTTGGCCTTTTATAGCTCCCATAATCTTCCTATTCACTAAATTAGTCTCTGTTATTAGATTACAGAAACAAATCAGTACAGGCTATCTTCATCTCACCCATGTCTTCTCGAGAGATCACACAGCCAATATAAAAACAAAAAACTATGCAAGTTTATTCATTGTGAAGTAACAAAATGCTAATCAGCATGCAACATGCAAAGTGAACCAAGGTCCACAAAAATTAGACCATTTTAGTTGGGCTAATTAGGCATATTTATAACATAAGAACATAAGAAATGCACAGTTGTGCACCCCCTTCCTGTGTAATGTGTCAATGCACTGTTTACTCACTGCTTCATAAATATATCATTGTTTTACTAAAGTATGTGAGTGTGTTTTTCAGGGCTGTGCCATGAAACATGGGTAGCAACAGCCCTTGTGGTTCTTTCCTGCAGATACGAAAGAAACAGTTTAACCTCAATAAACTTGCGAGACTTCATGCTTAACTTATTTGCACAATCACTAGTTTCAAGCTGCAACAAGCCTCACAAAAGATAGAAATGAGCACCGCTTTAGATTACATGGCAGTAATTATAGGCAGCCCATGATGAAAGTGCTTAACAGTACGTCGTTACTTTATGCTGGCACACACTGGTGCAAAACCTGCCAGTTTTCAGTTGATTAGACTGAGTGTCATAGAGAGCCAATGTACAAGTAGTTCATATGTTCATGGTTGTAATACTGCAATATGACGCCACATCAAAGGGGAAGGGAACGTCACTTAGCATATTGAGTGGGCTGTGACAGCAGCCAAACCATTGCCATCAGCATTCCTTTCACTGCTTCATTTTAAGCCCCTCTACTGCAGCCATGAAATTACGAGACGCCTGCTTCTGGGAAAGAGAGCAATGGTTAGCCTTGACAGCCTAGTAAAGAGCAGAGACATTAGTCTGCCAACCAAGATCCGTATAACTCGTGCTATGGTCTTTCCAGTTGTGATGTATGGATGCGAGAGTTGGACTGCGAAAAAGGCTGCCCGCCAAAGAATTGACGCGTTTGAATTGTGGTGCTGGCGAAGACTCTTGAGAGTTCCTTGGACTGCCAGAAGATCAAATCAGTCAAGTCAGTCGATATTGTCGACCATAAACCCTGACTGGTCCTTGGAGGGTCAAATTCTAAAGTTAAAGCTCAGTTACTTTGGACATCTTATGAGAAGAGAGGAGTCGCTGGAGAAAGATTTGATGTTGGGAAAGGTTGAGGTTCGCTGGAGAAGGGGTAGGCAGCGAACGCGATGGTTAGATGGCATCCTCGAGGCACTGCAGATGAAGTTATGTGATGTTAGGAAGATAGTGAGAGACCGGAAAGCGTGCCGTGACATGGTCCATAGGGTGACGAAGATTCGGACACGACTGAACTGAACTGAACGTGTCTTAATGACATAACTATGTAGACACCTCCTCTGAAGCACACGACCACAAGGGGTACAAGACAGCAAGTAAAACTGAGTCATATAAATCTATTCTTTTTTTTAATTCTACTATCAGTGCATGACAAACAAAAGTGGTAACGGTGCGCTATGAATTCGGCGATGCGGATGCGGATTCAGTGCATCCCGCAGTTCAAGCATATTTCACACTCGAAATTCCAGGGCAGTCAAGAGAAAGATAAATACGCAGAGCTAAATGACGTCAATCCAGCTGAGCTGCTAGCCAAACAAACAATGCATTGTTTGTCATTACGTAAGCCCTGTTAGATTGCTCCACAATATGGCGTTCTATCTACATTGGTCCACGTCCAACCGCTATGATGCGGTATCGATTTCTGTAGCATGACAATCGAGCTAACATTTATTAAGGGGAAGGAGAATAAAAAAGTAAACACTGACTTGCAGACTAGGATATCCTTATTGGTAGTGGCTTTTAATGTAAGTACAGTACATCCGGCTCTAGGAGCCTTCGAATGACGCAAAAGAAATGACAAAGAAAACCAGTTGGACGTGCTGACAGCTAATTTAGCAAAAATATTCTGAAAAGGAAACTCCGAAAGCAAACTTACCGTCACCGATTCCTCTTGCGGTCAAGTTAAGCTGCCCGCTCTTGCGGGCCATCTTTATTAGCTGCTCCATGCTGGCGGCGGGTTGCGTTTTAAGGTTCCAGGATACTTGCAGGTGAGCCCCGCAGCGCTGTGTCCGGTTGTGGGACATAAGGCGATTTATAATTAGGACACCCTCAGCTCACTAAGCCAGCAAACAAGCAGACTACCAGGCTACCTGACACAGGCAGACCGTTGCACCCACTGATCTTGCACCCTCATTTTCGTTACTTTCGCGCATGCGCCAGCAGAGAATAGAGTTACCAGACGGGTTCGAATACTCACCGCTTAAGGTGTTCGAAAAGTAGTCCAAATGTAGCCAAATGTAAAAATGTCGGACAGCCCAAAAGAGCCTAAAATATTTGTTTAAAAATCAGCACAAAAATTAATACAAATATCGCTTTCTTTCCACTTCTTTCTGCTATTCGCAACTTTATTGAACAACAGGGGGCGCTCATCTTCGGTCATAGAATTTCTTACTCTTACCACGGCCGGTCTCGAGGGAGAGCGCGCGCTCTTTCTTGCGGCCTTCTCAATCGCCGCGGGAACAATGGGAACGTTTCTCCTTGAGTTGCGCTCTCCGCCGCCGCAAGGGGCGCGACCTGCTCACTGTTCGCTCCGCGTCTGCTTCAGCGGCGGCGGGTGACTTTTGTCTGGTTTCGCGCTGTCGCTCGCGAGTTTCGTGGTGAGTGCAGCCCCGAAATTAAAGAACACAGTAGGTAGATGCTGCAGCGTCATGTCGCCAACGCACTACACACGTGAACGGATATAAAAAACACTGTCGTTCAGCAAACGTTCGACAAGCATGGCGCATTGCGGTATGGTAGCTACTTTGCCCCTTTTAATCCGAATTTTTCCCAAGCCTTTACAAGAATAGGAACAAAAAAAAACAAACTGAATGAGCAGTGATCACATCGAAGCTTCTTCAAGGCTAACATGACAGCAACTCGTCGGCAATAGCAAAGCCGTCTTTCAGCGCTATATGTGAAACCATTCATGTAGCACCGAAGATGAAAATAATTTCTTAAAAATGTAATGTAAATTGCAAAATGCTTGCACGATATAAAGTATCAGTATAACAGTCAAAGCAAGCGTTGTAGGGTTGAGTTTTAAATGTTAATACAATTCATATATTAGCCAATGTGTGGTATTCTAAACACTATTTTAATTTTGCAAATAAACATTGCTTTAATGAAATTTGTACAGTCAGTTCAGTTCAGGCGTTCAGTCGTGTCCGACTCTTCGTGACCCTATGGACCATGTCAAGCCACCCTTTCCGGTCTCTCACTATCTTCTTAACATCACATAGCTTCATCTGCAATGCCTCGAGAATGCCATCTAACCATCGCGTTCGCTGCCTACCCCTTCTCCGGCGACCCTCAACCTTTCCCAACATCAAATCTTTCTCCAGCGACTCCTCTCTTCTCATCAGATGACCAAAGTAGCTGAGCTTTAACTTTAGAATTTGACCCTCCAATGAGCAGTCAGGGTTTATGGTCGACAATATCGACTGATTTGATCTTCTGGCAGTCCAAGGAACTCTTAAGAGTCTTCGCCAGCACCACAATTCAAACGCGTCAATTCTTCGGCGGTCAGCCTTTTTCACAGTCCAACTCTCGCATCCATACATCACAACTGGAAAGACCATAGCACGGGTTATACGGACGTTGGTTGGCAGACTAATGTCTCTGCTCTTTACTAGGCGGTCAAGGCTAACCATTGCTCTCTTTCCCAGAAGCAGGCGTCTCCTAATTTCATGGCTGCAGTCTCCTTCCGAGGTAATCTTGGCGCCCAAGAACAGAAAATCTGTCACAGCTTCCACTTCTTGTCCATTGATGCTCCAGGACTTGATAGGGCAAGACGCCATGATCTTCGTCTTTTTAATGTTCAGTTTAAGCCCAAACTTCTTACTCTCTTCTTGTACATATTAAGCTTATTATGAAAACAATAAAAAATGATTGGATATTCATGACACCACTAGTGCTCGAAGTGGTAAAAAGAGACCAATAAATGATGAAGGTGATATTCGATGCAGTGACTTACATATGAGTTCACCTGCTATATCGAAAGTATGCAAGAAACTTCTAAAGTGTTGAAGGACAGTCTCACCGAAGACTCATTTCAAGCCTTGTATAGCGACCCATTGAGGCTCTCTTCGGGAAAGTAAGGTTAATGTGCGGAAGGGAATGACATATTGCTAGATGCGAGGGCTGTAACAGCTACCGGCACATGACTACATTGTCAAGACGGACGTTTCATCTGAGAGCAAAAACAAGGCACTGAAGGAAGTGATGGCATCTCCTACCATCCCATTTCCCACTGTCACATATTCCGGTTTACCTTACGTCATTGGATATATTGTTTAGTTAATCAACTTCGGGTTTGACGCTTGCGCTATTCTTGAAACTAGCGAAAGAAGCAGCCCCATGTAGTACGCTCTTCTAAGAGGACAATATTCTAGTGGGCTGCATTATCCGAAACCAGAGCTTGTTGCCCTATTGGACAAGCTTTTTTTTAAAAAAAAAAGCTGCCGTGCACCTACTGCAAACAAAGGATCTCGAAGTACTTTCAGCATTTCAGAATTCAACACTGAGTTGCCCGGAAGGAGTTGACAACAGCTATGTTATTAGGTCCGCTTGTTCATGTTTGAAAAATTTCTCAGAATTCTTCTTCTCAATTAATTATACAAGGAAAGTGACAGAGAAGACCGAGAGGCCAACTCCTTAAGTGCACAAGCCGTGCAGGAAGATTTTGAGACTGAATTTTCTAGACACAGGTCGCATTTTGATGAATTGATGAATATATAGTGCAATGTGTAACTTTGAAGGACAAATTTTTTTATGGTTAGCCGCTCTTTTCGATTCTGCTTAACTGTTTATGCCCATTTCCTTTATTAAAAGTAGTCGCGAGACTACATATACATCTTCGGTCTTTCAACCGACCGATATGTTTTGAACGAAGCTAGAACAGCCCACTCCACAAGAGAAGTGAAATTTTTACTATATGAGTAAAATTTTGTTCTTTACTCTGAATCTGAGACGCGCCATGAATTTTTGCCGGTGCCTCTTCTGATCTAAACGAAAACGGTAACGGTTGACAGAATCTCCACCCAACAGTTCACCATGCACTCACGTCAGGTCGCGCTACATTCAAAACATTCAAAGGCACATTGCATAGCCTGGTAAATTTATTTTTGTACAAAAATTAGGGGTAAAAAATGTTGACGTGTACCCGAAGCTTCATTCGACCGTGCACGGCCGCACTGACGAAGGAGCGTTCGCGTGAGTGGATTGTTGGCTGTATTTTATTCCTCGTACACGATAAATGTTCGATGTTGATTACGGACTTTGTATAAACCATAAGGGGCTAAATGTCAGGACCTGCCGGTTGCAACTGACGCGGGCGAAGGTAAAAGCGAACGCGCGTTTCCCTTGCGCGTGAACGGCTGTAGCGGAGGAGGAGCAGGGGGGCGGTGGCGACCCCACCGAGGCGCGGCGGGCGGTGGAAACAGACCCCATTGGAGAGGCCGTAAGAGAAGTGAAGCGCCCTCTCCCTCGAGACCGGCCGTGCTCTTACCTAGAGGGAAAGCTGTGCTGCCGTCTATGGGAGTTTACATGGAGTTTCCAGACGGCCAGTCCAGCCACCATGGGCGCTCAAAGCATCATGGACCGGAGAGCTACCGAGTGCAGAACTACAACTTTTGGCCAAAACTAATGCAAAGATAAACGTTGTTCTACCGTAAATAATGTCCTAAGATTGAATAGTGTGACTATAAATTGCAAAAAGAGAGAGAAACAGCATGTCAGTGTGAGATTTATCCAATATAAGAGATGGCTATTTCTCCTATTGGCTTAGTTTTGAGCAGCACAAATACCAATATTTCGCACTTAATAGGCAAACATTAAAATAAAAAAAACGTTATGAAAGTATTTATGGTTGTGCAATCACTTAAGGAAGTTTTTAGTGGCATTTCGGGAAACAGAAACCATTTATTGGCGACGTCTGCTTTTGCGCCTTCGCTACTATGGCTTTCGTGGTCTATGTACGCACCTTCAAATGATGATGATGACGAAAAAGAAACATCGCAGTAACGCCACTCCACGTACCCGAGAAAAACCGACTGTCCCGCAACAAGTAGCACACCGGCCCATAATTCTTAGCGCGCCCATGGTGGCTGAAGTGCAGCGCCCTCAGCTTTCCCTCTAGTTAGTGTGAGGAACTCTATGTCTTCGGTGGTGGCATAGCCTCCTTTATACTCTCTGTGCCTGTCAACACGCCGCACGAACAATAGAGCGGCGCCGTCGGGTAAGGCGCGGCGCGACCGCTCCCCTCGATGAGGGCGCCACTGATGTAGGGGTCGAGGCGCACGGGTCACACGAGTACGAACGTCGGCGCGGGGCGGGATCGCTGTTATTCGCTATCGGGATAACTGTTTCTAAGCATGAATCGTGCATATTCAGCATATTTATTTGTAAGGCCGACATCCACTAAGCATATCAAGTGATCTATGAGCATGGCCTCCGAGATCACCCTCGCGCGCGTTTCTCTCCGGCTGTTCCGATCGGCGCGCGCCCCAGCCAAATGTTGTTTGTCAGTTCCTCCAAGTGCCACCGGGCGGCAGTGCGCACCTAGGCGTCGAAAGCCGCCGCCTGCCAGGTCTAGCATTCGCAGATGATCTCGTGCTGATGGCGGAGTGTCGGAGGGACCTGCAGTATAGTGCATAGAATATACTGGCTAGTGTGCCGACCGCGGCCTCCTGGATGGTGCCGCCAGCGATGAATGCCGGCGGCCGCCGCCAGGGGCGCTGCAAACTGGGTGGGTACCTGTCACGACGCCCGCAGCCTACCGCGTTCTCGCAACACCGGCAAGAGGTCTAGGCGCGCGCTGCATTTCTTTGTTTTCGTCAAGTTGGTAACAGACCACAGTTCTACTGGAGGCAGCTGACTACCAGTTTAAAGGTTTGTTTTGAACTTAGACTACAATTTTGCGGCATATTCAATCATCGCCGCTTCGATGCAACTTCGAGTTTTGAACATCCCCGGTGCTCACAAAGTAAAAACAGAATATGTATCCGAGCGACGGTAGCACCATAGGCTTTTATTTGTGTAATGTCATTTTGGTAGCTTTTTCCTAGCAAAATGTAAGGATCATATGCGTACATGTGTTCTCTCTACCTACACTAATTCAACTGAAATAGATCGGTAATAGATTTATTTGTAAGTGGTGGTTCTCTATGCGCACTCTACATTTGCTGACAAGCAAATACGCGCAGTTTAGTCATAGCGTGTGTGTGTGTGCGTGCGTGTGTGTGCGTGCGTGTGTGTGTGTGTGTGTGTGTGTGTGTGTGTGTGTGTGTGTGCGTGCGTGTGCGTGTGCGTGTGCGTGTGCGTGTGCGTGTGCGTGCTCGTGCGCGTGCGCGTGCGCGTGCGCGTGCGCGTGCGCGTGTGCGTGTGCGTGTGCGTGTGCGTGTGCGTGTGCGTGTGCGTGTGTGTGTGTGTGTGTGTGTGTGTGTGTGTGTGTGTGTGTGTGTGTGTGTGTGTGTGTGTGTGTGTGTGTGTGTGTGTGTGTGTGTGTGTGTGTGTGTGTGTGTGTGTGTGTGTGTGTGTGTGTGTGTGTGTGTGTGTGTGTGTGTGTGTGTGTGTGTGTGTGTGTGTGTGTGTGTGTGTGTGTGTGTGTGTGTGTGTGTGTGTGTGTGTGTGTGTGTGTGTGTGTGTGTGTGTGTGTGTGTGTGTGTGTGTGTGTGTGTGTGTGTGTGTGTGTGTGTGTGTGTGTGTGTGTGTGTGTGTGTGTGTGTGTGTGTGTGTGTGTGTGTGTGTGTGTGTGTGTGTGTGTGTGTGTGTGTGTGTGTGTGTGTGTGTGTGTGTGTGTGTGTGTGTGTGTGTGTGTGTGTGTGTGTGTGTGTGTGTGTGTGTGTGTGTGTGTGTGTGTGTGTGTGTGTGTGTGTGTGTGTGTGTGTGTGTGTGTGTGTGTGTGTGTGTGTGTGTGTGTGTGTGTGTGTGTGTGTGTGTGTGTGTGTGTGTGTGTGTGTGTGTGTGTGTGTGTGTGTGTGTGTGTGAATAGTGCAGGAAAGAACAACACAACACTGGGTTTTATTGCTACAATAACAAGACGCAGACAGTTGCATGCAGAGCATGAAGGGGTGCATTTACTGGCAGCGGCGCTGTTTAAGAAACCTTTGTCGTTGCCTTCGACCATCCCTCTCTTTGTTTAGCCCCTTGACAAAAAAAAACGAAACCTTCAGAGAACATAAAATTTTACAACTGCAGTTAGAATTGCCTTTTCATGCTCTGGGCAGCCAAGTTCAGGAAAAGACACCTGCTGTAGCTGGTTCAGGAAAAGACACCTGTTGTAGCTGGTTCAAGAATTCAACTAAACTTCCTTCATGGAGTTCGTTTTTACTAAAAAACGTTGTAAAGGCATCCTCCATGGCCTTTACAGCAGTTAACAAGCTCTGGCTAGGATACACCAGGCCCCCATCATCAAAATGAGCAGTAAAGTATGAAGAAGCATCGGCACCAGCTTCTGCTTTGCTGACGCAAAGGTAGTCTGCACACCGGAAATCAGCTCCTGGCAATCATCTTTCTTGCCACATAGCCTGTAGTATAATAGATTAGAGCACTATTGCTCTTTTTTCTGTGTATGATTCATGGTCACTGCTAGATGCGATAACTTCAACAACGTCATGAGCTTCGCTGAGATTTCCGTGGTCAAGTAGGTCATCTATTTTCTCTGAGAGAAAACTGCTCGTTGTTTCACACAGCTCATTTGGGTTTAGCAATGCTTTGATCGCCTCTGGGGTGCAATTTCCTCCTCTAGACAGTTTCGCCAGGTTGTAGAACGCTAGTAGATTCACAGTCACGAGAAACTGTGAAACGGTGCGGTGGTCGTTGCATCCCGACGACTGCCTAACTATCCCAAAAAGGTTTTCAAGTTTATCCTGGCTTAATCGGTACGTAAGCAGATATTTGAACCCCACAGTCGACGTCAGGAACGACAAGTCAAGTGTGCTATTGATCGTCACTCTTAATGCTGCCGATGTGTTTTCCGTAAGGAAGCCACCGCCAGCTGGTTTCGCATGCTGTTCCCATTCCTGCAGATACTCTAAGAAGCCTTTAATATATTATTCGTTCGGACTATTAGGCTTGAGTGCCTTCTCGCGTGTTCGCGAAGTCATTATACGAATCAGACGGTTCATATCTTGCACGAAATCTACTGTCGGCTGCACTATCCCATAAGAAGACTGAATTTGCTCTTTGTAAACGAAAAGTCCTTTGATGACTTGGTCACCAAACAGCTGAAAAGCAATGTCAACTTTCATTTTTCAAAGCTGTTTGGCTTGATGTGTGCATTTGTTATGCTTGGCATCACCTTGAGGGTCACATTTTCCCGATCCACTTCGAAAGCTGCTTGTTGATGCCACAGTGAACATGTTCAGCTGGTGTGAGGTATCCTTTTGCAACAAACCCGTTTCTGACATTCTTAATCAAATGTGGAAAGTCTGAGAAAAAATACAGCTTTATCTTTTGGTCTACATGGGTGCTTGGTGTGGTTTCGGACGTGGCTTGTAGAACCTGGAAAAAATCAAATAAATCCAAAATGATAAAATCTGGTATTATTCTATCGCCCCATTTTAAACAATGCAAACCTAAAGCTTCAAAATAGCAAAACATTGTAAAACAGCAATGTTGTATCTTGCGTGATATTACATTCTTGCTCTTACCCTGTATTCCAAAAAGCCGCCACATTCCTCTATTCCAGCTAGCGCCGTCACGTGTTATGGAATCCACGAAGAGGCCAGCTTTTTCCGCAAGGACAGTGGCTTCCAAAATAATTTTCGCCAAGGTCGGGGCTTTAACATTTCCCTTTGAGGCAAAACCCCTAGGATCTGAGTCCAGTTTCCTGCAGAAAGGCAGAAGTTATCGCTCACAGATATGTGCGTATGTTTATACACATAAGGTTGCGATATAACGAAGAAAAAGTTATTGAAAAGAGCACATCTTCGACGGAAGACCGTCTGGTTAGGGTTGAAGTACTGGCTACAACCAAAATTTTTTAGAGCTGACGCGTTTCGAGGCCACCTTCGTCTCTAGGAAGTGAACATATTTGATACAAGTTTGGTTGAGAAAGCAAGAGTTTAAATCAAGTAAAAATGCGAACCAAGTATACCTTAGGCTGAAAAATCGTCAACGTAAAGAAAACACACCCAAGGCTCGGCGTCGTACCTTGCTGAAATAAATGAAGAATTTTAAGAAAATAATGAAACAGCCCAACGCTGTTGGGCTAACGTACCGCAACCAAAGCACGGTGCTGAGCAACAGAAGCACAAAATTGACTTTAATGGAGGTAGCTGTTGCGGTGTAGACTATCGAATCCTCGCAGGAGCTTCAACTGTGTCATATGACACATTCGAGACACGGGGAATGATAATCGCCCTGTGGAAACTCTCGCGATTTTCACTACACACACCCACGCTTTGCGTTCAGTGGCCCGGCGGTTAAATATACTCGCTGCAAATCACCCGAAGTCATATTACCGAATGGCGCGGACAAACAGGCTTTGAAACTTTTTTTTTCTTTTTTCTTTCTTCTTTTTTTTTTTTTGTCAAGAAGTTGCTTGGAGGTCCCTTCAGGGGCGGCAGCAGCCAGCGGCCTTAGTTCGCCGTTGTTGCAAAGTGACACAGGCCATTCACATATATGCAGAGGGGAGCATTCTTGAAACTATAAATTGTAGTACACTATAGATATTTGCATCGGCGGGCGGGAAGAATGACGCCTCTTTACTGGGTCGTTGGAAACCGGTTTTTCAAAAGTCCGAAGAGGAGGCTTTTCGAATCTCCCTCGCCCGATAAAAAGGCCTATACGATAACCTGGAAACGCTGCAGATCACATCAGTGGGGAAAAGAAGAACATTTCCTGTTGACCTATGCAGCCGCATCTGAAGAAACAAAACAACTCGGACGCGAAAACATGGGCTCTTAATTTTAATGGCGCGTATATTAACGGGCAATGTACGTGTCGGGAATGTGTTTTCATAGACTCTATACTTTCTTTTATCACCTTTTTCGCGCCAGAACGAGCTCCAGGAATATTCCAGTGTATTCTATTATCACTTCTCTAGATCTATGTTGGGGAGTGGCAAATCGTTCCTACTTTTGTTAGCAGAAATTCAGCCTAGTTTTTGTTCAGTAAACTGACGTTTGTATCGCTTACGCTCGCTGACCGGCCCTGAAATGTAGGCATAAAAGCCTCCTTTCCGGCTGTTTGTGGGCGCATACCTGTGATCTGTGTAGACATGCCAGCAAAACTCTTCATTTTCCGTATATGGCACAGAGCATTCCAAGAATCTAATAAAAACTTTACTCACCAACTGACATCACACTTAGGTTCTCCGATAGCTTTAATTCGTCAATGATGAGGCCACCATGACGACTGTAAACATCCATGGTCTTCGTCTATTCATTTAAGGCATTGAAGACTTTAGCGCTGAGGCCAAAACCACCTTTGAAACGCTTCAGGTACTTTTGCAGGCAAGTTCGCCCTGGTAGGACCATAATGGCTTCTCTTCGGAGGTGCTTATATAACTTCAGACTTCGCATCCTCATCAACATACATTCTAGAATCCATTCGTCGTCGTATCGCATGCCTTTATGCGGCTTTCGTCGTGCAGCCAGGAAGCAATTTTACAGCCAGCTGTTGCTTTGTGGGAAGGGACTTAATTTTGCTGTCAAATGTTTTTTTCACAGAGAGCCTCATTTTGTTTTTTTCATGTGAGCCACTTGCATCATTGCGCCTGCCAACTTTTTCTTAGTTCTTGGCAGAATTCGAGATATGTTTTTTTCATTCTTTCTTTTCATCAGACTTCCTCGCAATTTCACTTTCCCTTCTCTTTTTTCTGCATGCTTGGTTTTGAGCCAGAATTCTCAGGTACTTGCAAAAAGCACAGGACTTTCCATCGGACTTTGTTGATAGCAAACACTTCTCAGAAAAAATCATGCCCTTGTTCAGAAAGGGCATGAAAATCAGGAAGTGAACTTTCCAGAAGCAGGCTTCATGCAGCATATACCACAAAGAGCTGTCAATGAAACTTCCTCGATCAAGGATTCGGCCTCTTCGCATGCCATGAGAATTTGTTCTGACTTCTTTCTTCCCCTCAGGTAAACCGTTGCCACTGATTGTCCATCAGGTAAAGGTCTTTCAAACACTACCATTTTTTCCGCGAAAAGGATGGCGAAATTATTTTCTTCGGCTTCACAGTAGGCGTAAGCCAATGATTCCGCGAAAAACATCGGTACTCTCATCCAAGTTATTGGAATAGATATGTTGAGGAATGGGTGCATGCTGTCGCTGGTAATTGGAGGGGGTTGTTCAGCAGCAGCAGCGCTTGCTACTTCAGGACTACAACGTTTGGAGCAATTTTCATTCATTTCACCTCCGTTGGCGGGCCGAGACTCTTCAAGGATCACTGGTTCGGCACTCCCAATGGCTGAACTCAACTCGGAGGTTTCTGGCTCACCACGCCTGTAACGCTTTGCTAGAGGCTCTTTCTCGCACAGATTTCTACTTTTCCTTTTTGCTGGCGACTTGTGCGCAAGATGTTTAGGGTAATCCGGGAATATAGTAGGTATGGCGTCGTGCTTCAGACATGGTTTATCGTGGGGAAGCTCATTTGTAACGCCGTTCACGGTGACACGGAACACGAGCTCAATATAGTCGCTCTCAAACTGTTTCTCGCACACCACAGCCATTGACGATAACTTTCTGTCTTTTCTTTTGAGGCGGCGTTCCCATTCTGCGAGTTACGTGGCATCAGATGGTGCAGTGAACATTGAAACTCTCTCCTTGTTAGACCGGAGACCTCTTTTGCAGAAAGGCACAATCAAGCCTTCTCTTTGAACTGCCGCTTTGGTTTCGACATATTTCCGTGCAGACGAAACTACAATCAAGAACTCATTTTGTTCTTCGTAGATGGGATGAAAAAAAAAAACAGCACCCAAAGGCGCACACAGCGCATGCACACAACGGATTGAGTCACACCGAAATTGCTACAAGAGCACGCGGAACGACTCTCATATGCAGTTCCCAACTCACAAAAACAAACGCTGCACTTCCTTGAACAAAAAGAGCAGCAGAATCAGCTTGAACCGAGTTGAAAACCCATATGCACGCACAACACCAACCGCGTCGTCTGTTCCTGTGGTACCCTCCCGACAAGCAGCGCCCTCTGCCGCTATCAACTGGCTTTCATTGCAAATGGCGCCACCCTCGCCCATAGGGAAGCGCTGCCGCTCGTCACACTAGCCGGTATATTCTAGGCACTATACCTGCAGGCTTTGCTGGACATTTGCTACGATGAGATCACCAGCCTTGGTCTCAGGTTAAGCACCAAAAAGTCGGCCGTGGTGCAACTTGCGGGTGAAAGTGAAGGTAACGTGGATTTGACCCTTGGCGGAGGGTGTCTGAGCGTGCGTACAGAATAACAATACCTCGGCGTGCTGCTCTGCACACAGCCAGAGATGTACAGCCTGCACGAACGCAAGCTCCGACAGGCTGCGGTCCGCGCCCAGTGCATCCTCCGACGCAGGAGCTTGTGGGGGTGTAATCGATACCGCATGGTGCGAGAGTTGTGAAAGCTGGTTCATGTGCCCTCGTTGACGTTCGCAAACGCGGTGATCTGCATCTCGGCTGGCACACGTGACTACTTGGAACGTCGACAGCGTGAAGTGGGACGTATTGCGCTCCGAGGCCATGGCCGAGTCGCCAACGAGGCTGTGCAAGGAGATATGGGCTGGTCGTGCTTCGAGGCACGAGACGCCTCTGGCAAACTAGCGTACCACGCCTTCTCCGTTTCTTGCATCGCGACAGGTGGGCACGCCGCGTTTTCGACTACATGGCCGCAACGTGCATCCGCACCTCCTGGACTCGCCGGATTTACAACCTAGAGCGGAAGTACGGGTTCTTCAAAGAGCATGTTGTAGCAGACACCAACTCGCGATGGAGAGCTGAGGTGCAGAGTCGAGTAGCGGCAGCTGAGGAAGCCATGTGGCTCTCAGATGCCAAGGAGAAATTCTGCCTCACAGAATACGTGCAGCACAAAACGTCTATTAGCTCCATCGGGTGGCACGATAACACTGTCGGCAGCAGCCTGCTCTTTGAGACACGAGCAGGTGCTCTCCGAACCCTGGAGTACTGCAGCAAGTATGACCCGGCAGTGCAGTGTGTGTTGTGTAGGGTGTCGGGCAAGGAACGCGAAACAATGACGCACATCATGCAACAGTGCACGAGCCTCCCGACGCCGTCGCTGGAGATGGCCACGTTACCGCCGTCGCTGGGTTTTTGCCCGCGCTCGGCGCCCAACTTCGCCACTGCAGAAAATGGTCCAAGTCCAGTGGCAGTGACAAAAAAGCAACTAACTGAGTGGATGACTGTGGTGCGGCGTTATGTATGAGTGTAGTGGGGAGCCAGCTACCCCACCCCAAACTTCACCTGCGAGGGTGTGGCATCATCCTGTTCGTGCTTCTCTTCTCCCAGTCCTCTGTCTTTTGTTTGTTTGTTCTTCCTTTTTTAAACTTTCCTCTTTCTCCCTTTCACTTTTGGCCTGCGCACCAGTTTTGGTGCCGACCCGTTTTAAAGGGTATGGCCCTGAGCATCATCATCATCATCATCATCGATGCATCGTCCAGCCCGCTCGCGGCGTATCTCCACTGGCGGTTTTCTCATTTTTGCGCGTGTACATTGACGAAAAAATTGTTACGAGCGTGTCATGTAGCCTTTCATTTTTATCTGGTTTTCCAGCAAAGACTGACCGCAAGGTGTGTCCGAAATTTAAGTGCTGTGTTTACTACCGAAGCGGACTGTTGATGTTCTTGCTGCATTCACATAATGCGTTCTGTTCTACTTATAATTTCCGCATTGTGCTCTTGTAGAGTGTAGATAGTTTTCTTTGCTTGTGAAACAGTTACTCGTCAAGTCTACCTCGTGTAGGTGGTAGTCTTTGAGTGCCTAACGGTCACTCGTGAAGCTGGCAGTCAATCAACGTTACGAGCTCAGTGGTCAAAGGCATGCACGTTTCTCAGCTGCGAGGTTTGGTGAACTGATGAGACATTCGTTTTCCTCCCCATTTTTAATCCTAAGACTTCTGCGCTTGCTTGCAAATATAACAAATTCCAATGAAGCGTGCATCGCTACATTCCATGTGTAGCGTACATGTCGCTAGCTTATGTTCATTTCATTTCATTTCATTCATTTCATTTATTAATACTGTCAGCCACCATAAAGGGCTGTAACAGGAGTGGTGCTCTCGAGAGGTGCTCTCTTCTAGCTTTGTGCAGCAAGGAAGGACCACGCCACTGAAACAACGAAGATAATCATAGAAAAGTTGCTTAGGCCACAGCTTAACAACGCATGGAAAATAGTAATTGTTCCAGCAGCTGCTTACCGAAAAAAAAACAATTAAACTGCTGAGCAAGATAGGGGCTACATGTTTAGTCTTGCTAGTTTTATCTTTGCGAATGGAAAACTACGCAAGTAGTCATCATGTGGTGATTGAACTTTGTAAAGAACGAAATGTTTATGTGTACTTCTTGATTGTGCTTGCCCATATTGTTTTTCTCTATGTACACCTCATGATTTTTGTAAATAAAGAAACATGTCTTTTTTAAATTGCTCACAATGTTTGCCTCGTAATTTTGTTCAGAAAGTAGCTAGTATCATTACAACCGGCGGGTGCCTAGAGCCAAAAATCGTCTGATAAGTTTCGCGTATCATTGAAAGTTAATGAAAAATTGCTAACTAGTGTGTCAGGTGTGTATGATAGTGCCATTATTCTATGGTCTAATTATAATTCGTTTGAATTAAACCACTTGCTCGGCTTGGCCCTCTGCGTGTATAGGCATAGGAGTAAAAATTAAAAATAAAAGCACTGCACCCAGTCGAGCATATGCAAACAAGTGAAAACAAGAAATAAGCTGCAACTCGCGTGATAATTGCGCACATTTATGCTATGGCGGGCCGCGTAGTTTACAAACGAGGTAATAGCTTCTCCTTACATTCGATCGTATAAGCTAATCCGTTTTTAACGGGATCACTTCCGAAAACCTCGCATATACTCATATGACGGCGGAGGTGCCTAAGCGTGCCACGATTACCCTTCACCTCTATCCAACTTGCGTGCTTACGATCTTCCAAGGCTGCTTTAAAACCGCGCAAGAAAAAAAAACTATCGTGACATGCATCCAAGTCAGCAATAATCTTGTGGCTAGTGGCGGAACCATTTATAGAATTGCATTCATGCGATGGATGCTTATGTAAGTCGCCAAACTCGTAAATACTGGGTTTAGCGAGTGAATGAACTGGCAAATGCACGGCATGTATATACACATTGACACATAAACACACACACACAAAAAAAAAACGCGGAGCCGCAACAGACGGCGCTAGAGCAGGCAAACTTCGGGTAGTCGCTGCCTAACTTTATGCATGTGGGCCTCATATTATTAGTACTTCAACAATCGCGAAATTGTTGGCTACCATCTTGCCTGTGACATTTTAAAGCTGGCAGCTCGATTGTGGTGCGAACATAAGCTGAGGAAACTTGTGTTTTTTATAGTTTGCGCCAAGCTGCGGCGAAACACTTGATGCATAGGTGGAGCACCGCGGTGCGGCGAAAGACGCTGCCACGCCCCTTTTCCAACGTGAGGTCTATTCACACTTGCGACTAGAGGAGGTCGCGCGACTCGACCAGAGGACAGGAGCTCGCCACTACCGATGTTCACACTTGCGACTGTCGCCTTCTCGTTCTGTTCTGGTTCCGAACGAGTTGGGAGTAGGAGAGCTGCTGGGCGATGACAGCGAACGTCGGTAGCAGCCGCTTGCCAGACACTTCAGTTTTTTCAGGCGAGCCCGTGCGCATGCCGCGCTTTCGTGTTTCCAGGAGTACGCTGACGACGAATAGATGGTGTCAATCACCGTGGTGTCAATATAAAATGTTGCGCCTGCGTGAAAAACCCATTTCTCAAAAGTTCATGGTACTTGCCGGATAGTTCGAATATCTTTCCAATCTCCTCCCAGGCCATATCCTGCTCCCTGCCTTTGAATTCCGGGTGCCGTTTGTTGAAAAGGGAGGGTATTCTTTAATTGCATTGAGAAGGTGCTCGATCGAGTACTCCGGGACCTCGCTGATTGGTGAGATGGTTTGCGACTAGTAGTCGCGCGACTGGAAATTCGAGCAGTGCCCGATCGGCCCGCGGCAGTCGCTTTTCGACCGATGCGACCATTTGCAATTGTCGCTTTTCAAACAAAACGGTCGCGCGACCGCTGCTAGTCGCAAGTGTGAACGGGCCTTTACGCTCTCGCCGGTTGATTGGAACGGCCGGAGAGAAACGTGCGCGCGGAGGTATATCTCAGAGGCCATGATATGAGACTTGTTAGGCAATAACACCAACGCTATATGACATTTTGTCAGGCAGTTTTAAGACATTGCGCATGACTCTAAAAACTGCATGACTGCTCCGCTAGCGCCAATGGCAATAGAAACATTACAATGCTTGTCTACACTGCAATAAAACAAAATTTGAGAAGAAAGGCACCAGCATTTTTTCACACATTTCACAACAGCAATTGTGCTACAAGAGTATCATGTAGAAGTGGTATGATTAATAGTTGCCACAAGTAGGGAAAAATGTTCACGGTGACTGCTGTCACTGATAGCACTTCAAAAGCCAGCTTGATTTACAGATGACTGGAACAACTGCATCGCAGTATGCCCATTGAGATCTGTAAGGAGAACAATTTTGGTATCAGCTGTTATTTTCAATGATTCAGCGCATCGTACAAACGTAGTTTTTAACTTGAAAAATAAGGAAAGACAATATACGCGTTGCATCTTTCTGTTTCAATCACTCCAAAATAATCGTCACAATAGGCAAAGCTTGTGTTTTGATTTTTTCTCAGAAATCCCCAGTTAGCTAAAAAAATACTAGTCTGGAGCACATGTAACATACCACACAGACAAGCTAACCAGGGAGGAAGTTAGCATCGCAGTCCAGAAAATACACGTGCACGTTTAATATTATTATAACCTTACTGACACGTAATAAACACGCTTCTGGTGCTGTCATTATTTTTCACAGGCCTTATTGCTGTTGAGTACGAGTTTTGCGGTTTTCGATGCTAGAGAAGGACAGCGATTAAGTTGACAAGGCAAACTAATATAGGCTTGGCACGATTTCGTTTAACTCGCTTTAAAGTAGTGATCTTCCCAATAGGTAAATTTTGCGTTTCTATTTTATTACAAAATTTCGTAATTAGCATATACTGCAAAAAAAAGCTTCGCAGGAGCACATCTAACACTACGCAGACGAGCTAGGCAGGGAAGCAATCCAGTAAGCACAGGTGCACACCTAACATTACTATTGCAGTATTGACACTTAATAAACACAGTGTTTGGTGCCGTCCCTAATGTTTACAAGCCTCAAAGCAGCTGAACACTACGCAGCGATCGCCGGAAGGACAAAGCAAATCTGGCACTTACCATTTGGTGCAAGGCTGTATTCCTGCAGCATCCGAAGACAGAGAAAAGTAGAAGCATGACTTTGCACACTGCAAAACAGTCCACGAAACAGCGAGAAAGCGGCAGCGCGTGGCTATCCGGACCGCTTTGCAACATTGCCCACCCGGCACTCGCCTGGCGAGGGTGACCCTACGTCGCCGTCGCCATCTCTCGACAGCCAGCGGCGTAACTTATCAACGAAGGAGGAGCGGCGGCGACGGCCGCAGAGCGCGGAGTTGCCAGGCACAGAGTGTATAAAGGAGGCTATGGTGGTGGATAAAGAAAGTCACTGGAACTCTGAAAGTACCGCAATCAGCGGGCGGCGCGTGGGTAACATTGGGTTGTTGTTACCAGGAATGGTTAAGCGCGACGAGCGTGTCGTCTGCTAGACGAGCAAAGCTCCGCTGTAGCTCGTGGTGTCTCCCCTACAAAGGCGTTGTTGATTGATTTTGCGCGGCAAACAACGAATGGTAGTATTAAAGAATGAATTCTTACATGGGACGAGGATTTACTAAAACAATTACAGCGTCGCACGACTGCTGCGCAGCCACGATCGTGTACTTCACTCCTCGCGTGCGCGCACAGCAAAGATGCAAGCTTAAGTGCTTGCATCTTCTTCTTGTAGTGCTTGTAGTGCTTCGTTTGTTGCAGCGCAGGTTATTCTCCTTTATATAGCCGAAACGAGTAATTCTAAAATGCTCGCAAACGCATATATTTTAGACCAGGCAAACTGTTTATTGCAGTCGTATATGCCGCGTTCACGTGAGAGCTCGCCTGAATTCTTATTATTATTTAAAACTTTATTGCCGCCGATACAGGAGGTTCCCCTACTCCCCAACCCAGGTACGCAGACCCGAATGGGGGCTGGGACTCCGCGACTATGAGCGCGCAAGGATACATTGATTCTTCGCGGCCTCAGCTGCCAGGCGGACGACTTCTTTTTGGGTCTCAAGGGTTTCGCTTTGGAGGAGGGATTCCCAAGCTTCCGTGTCATGAATGTTGGCCACTGCCCCAGGCGAAAAGGGGCATTGCCAGATTATGTGATCTAGTGTACCTCTCTGTCCGCAGTGTTTACAGTTTTCGTGTTGTCTGTCATCTACTTTTAAATGGTGCAGCCATGCTGGGTTGGGTAATTTCCGGCCTGTAGTCTGCGAAGACCTTTGGCCTCGTTGTTCAGCTCTTTATGTGGAGTGGAGAATGTTTTTCTGTTTATTTTGTAGTATTCACAGATCTCGTGGTAGGTGTCTAACCTCTCCTCGGGTTCTGAGTTATCAATCTGCTCGACGTTCGTCCGGTTCTATCTCGGGCAAGCGTGTGAACGGCTTCGTTTCCAGACACCGATTCATGGCCTGAGGTCTATTTTATTGTGATCCTCCGTGCAGTTCCGTGGTGCTTTTTTGGAATTTCGTTTTTCGACCTTATTTTGTGTTGTTTCTTTATTGTGTGGCTATTTGGCTGTGCTACAAAAGTGATGTTCCACTTATGCGCTAGTCGAGACCTCCTTTTGTCCCTGAAGCTTTCTGCAACTTACTTCGCCGAGATGGTGCTATGTTGTTTTGGGTGAAAGGAGTGTCTGGTCACTCCCGAATGTAAATAACAGTGCGTGAACATTACTTTGGATTGTATTGCTGGATGGGTGAAGTGTTATAACACAGTTGCAACCTACTGCGCCATTTGTTCACCATGGCTCGAACTTTCAAGCACGGAGTGGTTACAAGCGTGAGGCGATACCTGCCATGAGACATGCTTATTCGCATTGGTGAGCGTACTACAAAGGCCCAGAAACGAGAACCTCGCCTCTCTCTTCTATCTGCGTTTTTTTTATTACGAGGGTTTGGTAATATTTTAGAGGAAACCCTCAAGGCAGAGTGGAGTTTTGGAATGAGAGTAATTATTACGTTCACCCGTGCGCAACCATACGGCGACTAAAGAAAGCTCACAGATTTCATGGTTAAAGAAAAATAAAATAGTCTTTAGGTGTGAATCGTAAATAATATGTAGGTTCGTAGTTGTGGGATATAATGCCAGAACTACAGGGCTTTGCAATGGTGCGTGACTTTGCTATCTTTTTAATTCCTTTTTTTGTAGATGTGACCTGCCCACGTAGCAGATTGGTGCCGACCTAATGCCAGGTCATGGAAAGAACAGGTAGGCTGAAACCTCAATGATATTACTTTTGCATAATGCCTTGTTCCCTTTGGCTTGCAGAGTGATTAAACGTGTGCGGCACAGTATGTTGCACTGTGCAGTAGAAGTGTAACACAAAGTTTAAAGGCCCTATTAGATTTGCTGGTTTCACTCATATTCTGTACTTAAATCCTTATCTTTGTGCCTTATCTTTGTGCATGGACTGTAGCGAGATGATGCCATGCATTGGTGCAGCCTTGACAAACATGTTATAGCTCACAGAGCTCAATGCTGAGCCAGATATGAAAGCTTTACGGCATCCTTGGAGCTACAGGTCCTTGAAATGTGACCAGACCACTCTTCCTTACTCCTTTAGAGCCCTAGTTTTTCAGATATGCTGTCAATCACGTGCTGCATGATTTGTCAATGAACACAAGAACAACAGTGCAACGACAGTAGCATAGAGATAACCCGCAAACACAAGTACACTATCAGCAATCATTATGAAAACAAGGAGCCAAACTCTTCCTTCACACCTAAGCAGATGACACATCGGTCTCTCGCAAAACCCTTCTATCCCCCATGCATAAGGCTAATAAACAATGAAAATTTTTCCTTTCCAAGAATTAAAAAAATTACCAAATAAGCCAAAGCAGTGTCCGCCCAACACTCCTGAAGTGGCGCATAAAATGTTACCGGCTTTTTTGACAAAAGAAGAAAGACAGCTGATGTGTTAGCGACGCACGATTCCGTTCTCTCAGTGGTAAGGTAGTAACTCTAGTAGGGTCCTGTAAGCAGCGTCACCTGGCGACAAACAGCGGAAATATTGTCAAAATGAATAAGAGCGCATTTAAAGCCTGCCGTTCCCATTGTTCTAAAAAAAGCTTCTGTGGTGCAATGAATTAACACTACTTACCTGAGCACTGGTACGTCTGTTCAAATACTCCAAGTGCAATTTTTTTTTTCATTTCTAACTTTGGGTTGCGACCAGTCTCTTTGTGCCTCTGTCCAGGCATGACGAACGGCATCGTGACAAGTCTGTTTGACCTCCACCTCCCTGCGCACTCCCGGCGCCAAGCATACTTTTGTCCTATGAATGAAGTTGGAAAGCAGTGCTGAAGAATGCAGCCCGATAAAAATGAGTTTTTCCGCCTCCGCTGCAGCGCCGACCCTTTGAGAGAAGTGTTTCCGCCTGACTTGTTTCGACAAAGCGGCTCCGCGCGTGTTGTCGGCGATTCTTTTGCGTGATGAACCTGCTTATATCCATTCCATCTTGAAGTACATGCCAGTGTGATATTAGTTCCGCGCCGCCTATTCCCTCTAGATATCTCAGGCTGTTTTACCTTGGATCCTACTGTATTTGTTTCCAGACGGCACGATTTAGCTCTTCTTGAGGGCTGAAACATTATCACAGGTTTCGCATTTGCTGCGGTTGGCAACAGTACTCTTTTTTTTTCCTGTTTCTCCCGCTAGCGCTTAAACCTGTCGCAAGCGCCACCCTAGCGCAAAACGTCTGCACGCGTTTTCGAGGTGCCCCGCGGGAAGGGTTTGGTTTCAGTCTCCAGCCTTCTTGTTACTACGGTTACTCGCAGTCGTTGGAGAGAGCAAATTTGAAGCCTGACGCTTAAGCTCAATTTAGCGCTACCTCTTTGAGGCCGAGAAAGTTTCGCTTGCGTTTTGCGAACAAAAACAGCTTCCGGCAATTTTTAACCCGCACGACTTGAACACTCTTCCTCCTGTTCCAAAAGTGCCTCTATATAGGCTCTCACAGCTCAGCATCATCACTCTAGAATCGACTGACTGCACTTCGTCTAATGAGGATCCCACTTGCACAGTTCGTTCGACCGTGTACTCAGCAACTCCTAATTTACAGCCCTATACACTAAGCTGCTCTGGCCTGTGCACCTCAACTACTAATGGCTTCTCGCTGTCAGCATCCGTGTGGCTCAAATTTGGCACGCTCTTTGTGCCGACTTCTTCGACTGCCTCACACTGGCTCGGAGTTAAGTCTGCCAAGTTAGGGCTCTTAGATGGATGGATGTATGGGTGCGAGAGTTGGACTGTGAAAAAGGCTGACCGCCGAAGAATTGACGCGTTTGAATTGTGGTGCTGGCGAAGACTCTTGAGAGTTCCTTGGACTGGCAGAAACTCAAATCAGTCGATACTGTCGACCATAAACCCTGACTGCTCATTGGAGGGTCAAATTCTAAAGTTAAAGCTCAGCTACTTTGGTCATCTGATGAGAAGAGAGGAGTCGCTGGAGAAAGATTTGATGTTGGGAAAGGTTGAGGGTCGCCGTAGAAGGGGTAGGCAGCGAACGCGATGGTTAGATGGCATCCTCGAGGCACTGCAGATGAAGTTATGTGATGTTAGGAAGATAGTGAGAGACCGGAAAGCGTGGCGTGACATGGTCCATAGGGTCACGATGAGTCGGACACGACTGAACTGAACTGAATCTGGGCTTAGAGCCTGAACTATCAACACATGCCTCACAATCAGAATTTATTGTCTCTTGCTTCTTATACACGGTGGACATGTTTTCTTTAGGTTCCAAAACAAACATCTCCCTTGCCTTCGCCAGAGCTCATTAGCACTCTAAATTATGATTAGGGTCTTTGTTCCCTTTCACCTCCGGCAGTATTGATCTTTCTCCATCTTACAGCTGTGTGTCTTCCACGTGCACCTCGTGTTCGTTAGCAAATTCTCCGGGATCCCCAATGGCGCTGCGGGTACACTGCTCTCTCTGTTCACCAACAACGCTCTCATAGCATCACAGCGAAGGGCAAACTCTAGAGCATTTAGCGCACAACGGCTCCCTAGCTCAAGCTCGCTTTCCTGGCGGTTATTCCGAGCTGTTTGCACATATTGCTTGCAGTCTTTCAGCTCGCCTGGTTCCAATCTGTCACAAATCATGTGGTGGCACTCCTCCACATTCTCCTGTGTACACGTTTAAAGCAACCTCAACATCATGTTTGAGGCCTGTACCTTTGGACACCTCTAATGTTTCTTTTCTGTGACCGTGCCGATTGGATGCTCACACTAAATTCTTTTTCACGTTGTTGGACTTGTCCACCTAGCCTAGGTCTTGCGTGTCGCTTTCCTCCGGACTGGGGTCATACTTTCCCATGTTATATCTTTCTCTCCGCTGGACACTTGCATGGGATCGCCTATCTTGTCAAAGTTTCGTCTCGGCTGGTCAACTTTTTCATTTATTTCTACCGCATCGCTCTGTACCCAGGCAGCACAAGACAGTGGCCTAATATTGTTAATGTATTGGCAAACAGTGGTCCTATAGAGGCCCAACTTTGCCCCTGTCTGACCAACATCAGTCAAGTAGAACGAAAGGAAGAAGGTGGCTTGCACGGTATAAAAAAGAAGAACTGAACAAGGGTAAATAGGGTACGCCTCAGGTCGCAGATGAGCCAACGTTTCGACAAGTGGACTTGTCTTCGTCTGGGCATAGCGATCATCACTGGCAGGGGTTTAAATACGCTTTTGCTTCTGAAGAAGAAAAGCTGGGGAGGGGAAAGTGGGTGCGAAAGAGTGGGGAGGAGAGGATGGGTGAGAAGAAAGTGGGTCATGACGTGGGAAAAAAAACACACATCTTGAGTATGTACTTATCAGCCATGGAACCAGGAATTCTGTAGCCTGCAAAAGAAGTAAAAGCGGCAGTACCAGGAAAAAGCTACAATGCCGGTTAGGTGGTTAGTCACCACTAAAGACAGTTTGGTGAAGATAAACCTTACAAAGGGAGGCTATGCAAAGGGCCCTGATAAGGCATATATCTCGGGGGACAATTCTTAAAAGGAGGGGGTAGGGTGGGGAGTACATAGTCACAGGATAATAACCGCATAGTGAAAAATAATAATAACCTTAAGTATGCATCTCAACCTGGAACCCGAGACCTGTGGCCTACAAAAGAAGTAAATGCGGCAGTACCAGGAAAAAAAACCACAGTACCGGGAAGATGACTAGTCACCACTTAGGCGGGTTTGGTGCAGATACACCTTACAAAGTGAGGGTTTGCGAAGGGCCCTGATAAGGCATATGTCTAAGGGGGACAATTCTTAAAACTTTCTGCAAAGGGGGGGGGGGGGGATATAGTCACAGGATAATAAGCGCACAGGGAACCACAACTGACATGAGAAAAAAAAAGAGAGAAAAATAATTAATTAAAACAAAAAAAATATTTGAGGACAAATTCAAGCAACAAGTGATAAGGAGGAAATGTGTTTATAGGAACGTGTAGGGTTATGCTATTGCGGAAGGGAATAGGGTGTACATGCGTTGTGAATAAACTGTAAAATTAAGGCTATGTGAGATTTTTTTTCGGAATAGTTATGATGGAGAGGGAATATACCTAAGAGATTCTAACGTTCCCTTAAATATATTTATTCCTGCTGGTTCCAATGTTCAAAATTTATTCTAAAATATTCTAAATGAAATTTAATTATATATTCTCCAGTCAGGCTTTAAATCTGCAAGGGACAGAAAATATAGAGAGGCGTATCTAATTCATAAATTTGTAATCTAATTCATAAAATTCCATATGTCGCGCCATGTAACAACAGATATTCCCGCGTTCTTTGACGAGGTATTCCTTTCTTGCCTGCCGATGATGATGTGGTAATTTTTTCTTTTCTGCATAATAATTGCACTCTTGCGAAATGTTTATCGATTGGCAATGGCATAGGCTTTTGCATCTTTGTGGTGTGTTCTGGCTAGTAAACGTGGTATTTATTGAACAAATGCATCACGAGAAGGTAATAGTTGTATTTGTGATCATTTTAGTTCCTTTTGGTTGTTTCTTGCAGGAAGCTGTAATACATTTGGATTCAGTATCTGGTACAGCGGGTCACGGACGGGCAACATAGTAATAATATTAGGCCAACCTGCCAAACTTCTTGCTCAAAAAAAGAAAAATCTATGGTTTCTTGGATCTGCGAGAAAAATAATGGTTTGACGATAAGTGTTGGTTGTATGCGTGGCATCCTAGTTTAACAAAAAGCCCTAATCCGAGTGCATTACTGTTTTAATAAGTGTTTCAGATCTGTAGTTTTTTCTGAGCAGCTTTTTTATTCCACCATGAACCAACAGGCCATAATAGCACACTGTCGCACATTTAATAGTATTTAGAGCTACTTTGAAAAAATAAGTGGCTGGGTTCATTGTAAAGTCGTAGAAGCAAGAGGTTATATAATTAAAAAAAACAGGAAGGAAAATATTTGTGCGAGAGCGGGGGATTTGGGGCTGGTGGAATGAATGAGACAACTAATAGACACTAAGATGAAATAAAAGAAAGCAATGGTAGGTGAAGGAGCAGGTTAGAGGCATAGTAAAATTATTATAAAGTGTGTATATGAGCTCGCGACCCAACCCCGTAATTCTCAGCAATTGCTGTAACCCGCGTAACGCGTTTAGCCCACGCGCTCACAGCTCGGAAGAAGGAGGAAGGGAGGGGGAGGCGCACTCACTCCGCGCACGAAGTTTTGCCAGTGACTGAACAATCATTGAAATGCCATCTCCAACACTCCCTTCCCGGTGGACCCCTTTACCTGTAGATTTCTATCCCCCGCCTTGCGAGGCGCAATTTTTTCTTTGTGGTTTTACATGCTCACCCCCTCGAATTTGCTTTTTCTCTCGCCCGACTGCATGCTGCACCATTCAGTCGTCCTCTGTCTCTCCCTCTATTGGGTAAAAAATTTTGCGCAAAAAACACAAAGGACAAAGAAGAACACATAAGACGTTTGACAAGCGCTTGTCAAACGTCTTATGTGTTCTTCTTTGTCCTTTGTGTTTTTTGCGCAAAATTTTTTACCCAATGGATCACCAACTAGCCCGGCAACATGCTCTTCTCAACTGCTCTCCCTCTATCTTTGTGTGGGAGAAAAGGGCTTTGTGAGTTGGTCGGGGTGGCTCTTCCCGCGCGCCGCTTCTTAGTCACCTGTATCCCCCCCCTCTACCTATTCTTGCGTTGACATGGGGGGCTCTTGCTGACCGGCGCTTCGGGTCATTTAGTTTCGTAATCATGCACGATAAACTGCTACACGGCTTGTATATGCTTACGAAATACCCAGGTTTATAATGAGACATGAATGGAAGAGCCATTTATATGACAATATAGGAAATCCGCTGTTTTCCCAACCTTGGAATGCCAATGGATTAGGAAGGCTGTCATAATTGGGCTATGAATGGAAATGCCAGCAGTAAACGCATATTGGTAGTGCCATAGTGGATTAACGTTGGACCAGTGATGGCAAGAAACGATGGTCCAATGTAGGAAACAGTAGTAATTTCTTCGAGAGCCAACATAGGGCTGATATTGAAGCACCGGTTTTCCAACATTGGACCACCGATGGTCGAATAGTGACGTGCTGCTTGGGTACAGTTCTTGCTTTTGTTCTCCATTTAAAACGATTAAGAGCTCTTTCTTCATTCGCAACTTTTGAGGTTGGTACCTCAGCGACAGTCTGAAGCGGAGAAGGTCTCAGCTGAACAGGGGTCGAATCGCGCTTCTCTCTAGCGTCTATGTGCGCCATGTCATCTTGGTACTTGGTTTCAACTTTTAAGCACTGAAGCTGAGCAGCATTCTTTACTGAGTAGCATTTCCTCATCTTATAGATGACCACTAACTTCTCGCCCTTGTTCTTGGAGCTCTACTTTCTTGCCATTTACGTCCTCCGAGGTTACAGCTCTGTCATATTCTGAACTGCCCTTCATTTCATCTCAAGTCTGAGCTCAAGCAGCTTTAGTTCAGCATCCAGATTCTCTATTTCTTTCCGGTGCTTCTAAAATTCCTGTTGTTCATTTGCGGCTAGCCTGCTCTCTAGCTCCTGTCCAGCTTCTGACCGGCATTCTTTCTCTTCCTTTTTCCGACGATCTACTTTGAGGTCTTCCCACGTAAAGCTTAAGAACTCCTTATCCCCAGTTTTCACGAAAGCTTTACAAATATCAGATTTCTCCATCTGATCATCAACTACCGCACCCATCTCCCCACACATCGCCAGCAAGTCTGCCTCCGGCCATCTGATATGATTCACGGTTGCCGCTATGAGTTTAGACTTTCTGACCACTGTTGTCATGAGCTTATCGTGCGCATCTCTCTTAACAGTTTCTCCGGTTTCCCAGCAGTTCAAATTAAATAACCCAAATTTTAAGCCTAGCGAGTATCAAACAAAGTCTAAGCATTCCTCCGCACAAGCAGACACAGGTCGCATGGTCGATCTAACCGCTGCCAACCAGTTGTTTCAGGTGGGAATCGGGTGCCGCTGGAGGGATCCTCGGCCGCATCGACGCCCGCTCCAACAAGGAGAGTGCCGCTGAGCGAATGAGTTAGGAGTTGCCTAACGAAGAGTTCGTTTTTTTACCTTTTTGAAGAAGAAGAAAAACGCTACCCGAACACACACAGTTTTAAAAGGTTCTTGTTCCCCAGGCTACCTAGGTGAAGGGAGAGGTTCTAGTGGACGGACTTTTGTTATCACTTCAATGTCGCTCACGTTTACGCACTGTCAATCCTGCAGACACGCCATTTCGAACAGTTTTGTACTTGGTGGTGACAAGGAAGCCGCTGTGTCGATGTCTGCCAGCGGCTCATAGTCTGGGCACACACCTGCGTCAGAAGGGTTGCTGGACGCCGTCGGCAAGAAGGATTGGAGAAGCACAGCCATAGACGACCTCTTCTGTCACTCCATTCGACTTCTCAAAAGAAATGTCTGCACGGCCGTCTTGAGGGTACCGACCTTTGCGGGAAACACGTGAACCTTTTTGTTCCAGATGGTGCTTTAATGGCCGCTGTCGGCGACCGGTCGAACATTCCCGCGTTCCCTTCCAGCCCTCTTTATGACGGCCATTTCCAGTCGCGTTTCGCTGTCGCCGTTTTTGACTACTGCACTGCTTTCGGTCGAGTACCAAAGGTTTTGAACAGCAGCAGCGCTCGGACCCGAGTTGAAAGACCTGGAGGATTACCTAAAATGGAAGACCGTTTGTCTTGCGACTGTATTCAGGCGTGAGTTGTCCTTTGCGTTGCACAATGAAATCCTAGTGAAGAACTTCGCGCCCAACAAGACCCCATATCTCGTTTTTGAGTCGAAGGAACTACGAAACTACATTTTGGCAGGCTTTCTAAGATGAGCCGACAGCAGGAGATCTCCACTTCTTTCCCCTAGAGGAAAGAAGTGGATAATCGTGGCCACCGATTACGTTACTCGCTACGCTGAAGCAAAATCACCGCCCTATGGTACTGCAGGAGAAGTAGTCAAGTTTTTCGTCGAGCGCATTCCCCTGCGACACGGCTCAAACCATCTTGAAGTACAGTCAGACAGGCCGCATGGTGCCGACTGCCTACCACCCGCAGACGAACAGACTCACATAACGTCTAACTAAATTGATAGCGGACATGCTCGCCATGCACGCCGACGCCCAACACAAGACCTGGGACGCCACCTTGCCATACGTGACCTTCGCTTATAACACGGCTATCCAGAGACAGCCAGAGTGACTCCGTTCAAGCTCGTGTACGTCAAGGAGGCCATGACAATGCTTGACGTGATGCATCCGCAAGTGTCAAAAGAAAACCTCTCCATCGCCGCCTACCTGCAGCGTGAAGGGGAAGTCCGACGACGCGCACTGCTGCCTAATAAAGAGCAGCAGCGCACTGACATCCGGTGATACAACTTACGAGGACGCCACGCAAAGTATAAACCAGGAGACCAAGTGTGGGTATGAACGCCAATTCGCTGTCGTGGACAACGTGAAAAGTTACTAAGCCGATACTTTTCGCCATACAGTCTTTCGGCGCATAGAACAACTTCACTACAAAGTCATCCTCGACGGCGCGACCAGATCCCAACGGCGGCGGTCGCGACCAGAAATCGTCCATGTGGTGCCATTGGAGACTTATTTCGCGCACTGAAGACTCGTAATTTCAATTTATAGTATTTTGATTGCCTTTCTTCGTTCATGTTGTAGGCATTGAGGCGCTGCCTTTTTTAGGGGGAGTAATGCGACTGTCTTGTTTTTCGACAGCCACTGTCATGCGACCTTATTTATTTTTATTTATTTATATACAGATACCGCTAATCCCATTCGGGATTGTTGCAGTTGGGCATATGTTAGTACAGAGAAGCGTATTTAGACCACATAAAGAACACACAGTGACATGATCATATGTACAAAGCAAATAAAGAATGTAAAATGCATAGCTAGGATACAAAAATGGTGAAACATATTATACAAACAAAAACAAATATGAGGCAGATATGAACGAGAATTATACACATGTACTACGACACTACACTAAGAGAAGAAAAAAACATTAACGTACTGTTTCACATGTATACGCGTAAATTACAAAGAACAGAACAAGAACAGATTCGAACGGGCGGCATACTGAGAATATGAGCATAAAAGAACTTTTTGCTAATAAGTTAAATATCTTTCTACTGCGATTGCAAACTTAGTAATTGAAGATAAATTAGTAATAGATGAACTCAGACTGTTCCATTTTCTTGTGGTTAAAGGGAAGAATGAGTATTTGAAGCAGTCAGTCTGGAAGTGATATTCTGTTAGCGTATTTGAATGCTTATTACGTGTCGGTCTAGTTGCAGAGAAAGCGATGTATTTAGCAGGATCAACTTTTAAGTCTCGTTAAAGTAGTTGGTACAGGAGTTTGAGGCGTGCGATTTTAGCTCGGGTTTGAAGTGTTTTTATTCCCTGTCTTTTCATTATTTCACTTGGTGAGTCAGTTGTTCTGTATTTATTGAATATGAACCTTACTGCCTTCCATTGTACTGCTTCAATTTTATTTATGTCTTGGCTGGTAAAAGGAAATCAGACGACATTAGCATATTTGAGGACAGAGCAAATCAGTGTATTGTAAGCTAATAATTTAGTTTTATAGGGAGCTATTTTGAGGCGCCACCTGATAAAAAATAGTCGTTTTAGTGCAGTTGAGATTATATAATTGATGTGGGTGTTTCATCTGATGTCACTGGTTATTAATAGGCCTAAGTATTTGTGTTCCTTAACTGAAGCGATAGGGGTGCCATTTATAGTGTACTGAAATCTTGATGTATGCTTCTTTCTAGTTAGTGACATGACAGCAGATTTCGTTGCATTAAGTGTCATCTGCCAGTCAGTGCACCAGTTGCTAATAGTTTCTAGTGCACTGCTCAGAGCTCTGTGTTCATCGAATGAGTTGATTCCTGAGACCGGGAATGCATTGGGTGCACAGATTTTTCTTTAACTTTCAGAATAAGTCAGTATGGTTATGAAGGCGAAAAGTATTAAACGATTTTTCAATAGCCCTGATAGTATCGGCTCAGTACGATGTCCAATATATTGAACACTGGGATTCTACCGTTCTTTTGTCACCAAGCGCGCATGTATTTACATGCCGCAGGTAGTGCTCTCAAACTCGTGTGCAATTTTTTTTATTAACTTCAAAGGTAAAGTGGTGAAAAAGAACGTAAAAGCGAGCCTTCCTTTGCTCAAAAAAAAAAGAAACTTTCGCTCGCTTCTTCACTTTCTGTGGGCAGTTTCAAAACATCTTCTCTCCTTTGTGATGCAGAAGCAGAGCTGGCATTTGGTACAAAAGAACATTGCTTTATACTAAAAAATTATAACATTTTATATTTATGATTTATGATGTTATAATTTATAAATTTTAATTTTTAATTAAAATTATAAATTATAAAATTGAAAAATTGCGTCAGCTGTCTCATCAGACACGCGAAGCCGGTCTGCTACACAACAAAGAGAGGCGATTTCGTCCGCAAGCCGCTAAATACCAACAATAATCGTCTGCTATTCATAACAAGGCCGTGGCAAAAGCGCGGTCAAAATGACCGAGTTGAGTCCCAGCGTCCAACACAGTGGACACGCGAAATCAAAGGACGCATGAATAAAAGTAAGCGCTTGAACAGTTTAAATTTCTTATTCTGCGCATTTGCTGTTGTATTACCTTTAATATAAAATCAAAGATATGCTCTGAAAGTAGGTAGAAATACGAGAAATAGTACTTACTTCGCCGACAGGTGCCATAAAACGCGCGCCGCTGAATGACGCTGTTTTGAAAAGTTTTGGCGGGAATTTGAACGATGCGTTTTCATCTATGTTGCATAGATGGCGCTAGCAGGTGTCCAATATATTGGATTGCAGGGTTTTATGAGGATGAATGCCTTGGTATAGGAGTACTGTCTGATTACTTAGTGTCCAATATACTGGACAAATCCCCATAGCCGGGTCTCAGGAGGAATGCAGTCATCGGCGAAAAGCCATATGTTGACATTAAGATTAGTCACTATATCATTGATGAAGATTAAGTATATAACAGGTGCCAAGACGCAGCCTTGGGGTACGCCTGATGCAACGGGAACTATATTAGATATTTGATCATTGAATTGTACAGAATGTGTCCTGTCGGTTAAGTAGTTACTAATCCAGTTAACTGTAGCGCCTTGGCCTAGCGCCGATTGTAATTTGTTAACAAGCTTAGTGTGCGATACGCGATCAAACGCCTTTGAAAAGTCTAATAGTATTAGGTCTGTGTGTTTCTGGTTGTCTATGGTTTGAGATAAGCTGTGCACTAATTCTAATAACTCCCGCCGGGGTGGCGCAGTGGTTACTGCGCTCGACCACTGTTCCCGAGGACGCGGGATCGAATCCCGGCCTCGGCGGCCGCTTTTCTATGGAGGCGAAAAGCAAGGCGCCCGTGTGCTTTGTGATGTCAGTGCACGTTAGAGAACCCAGGGTGGTCTAAATTTCCGGCGTCCTCCACTACGGCGTCTCTCATAGCCTGAGTTGTTTTGGGACGTTAAACCCCACAAACCAAACCAAACCAATTCTAATAACTGAGTTACGGTTGAAAACCCCTGACGGAAGCCATGCTGGAATGAAGACACTATGTTGTTAGTTTCGAGAAAAACATTTATGTGCTTAAGGATTAAATGCTCGAGGATTTTAGACGCGGTGCAGGTGATGGAGATGGGCCTGTAATTAGTAACATCTGACCTGTTTGCTGATTTGTGTACCGGTATTATTTTGGCTATATTCCATTCATTTGGCAGAGCACAAGTTCAGAGGGATTTATTAAATATTATATGTGTAAGTATTTAGATACCCACCCGGTACACCTATGCAAAAAGGAATTTGGGATTTTATCTGGCCCTGGCCCCTTCTTAGTGTCCAGATTTATTAGCAGGTTCAGTACCCCACTCTCAGTTATATTTAGAGGTTCAATATTTTAGTTGTCTGTTTACTCAGAGGAGGAACTATACCATTATCCTTGGTGAATACCGAAGCAAAATAATCATTCAATGTAATCGCTTTTTTAGTGCTGTCTACTTCTCCGACTGAATTATCATTGGTAGTCCTGAGGTTAAGGTAACACCAAAATTTTGTTGGAGCAGTTCTTATAAAGTTGGGTAGAGTGTAGGAAAAGTAGTGTAATTTGGCTGCCTTTATTTGTACCTTTAGGTTTTGTACTGCTCGAGATAGTTTACGTTTTGTTGCCAAGCAAGATTTTATCTTCAACTATTTTTTAAGACGATTAACTTGGCGCTTTTTATGAATTACAGCACGTGTAATCCAGGGGTTGAGTTTTCTAATGGCTTTCTTTTTCCGTGGGACGAAGTTATGAATGCAGTAAGATACAATAGTTTTAAATGTATTCCATAGCGCATTAATATCTCTGGAAGAATCTAGCGCAAGATTATTGAAGGAGTTGAACTGATAGAGAAGATGGTCTAGGATGCTAGTATCATCTGCTTTGGAAAAATCGAGAATGGTAGTATGTGCGCGTGAGACGGAATATGCGCTAGTAAGTGGCACACTGCACATGGTTAGTTTATGATCAGATATTCCTTCAAGTATATCTATTTTAGAGTCATTGAGAGGAAAGTGATCGCTCACAAAAACCAGATCAAGAGTGTTAAGTGCAGATCCTTGTTCACGTGTTGGTTGGTTTACCATCTGGGTCAGATTAAATTGCAGCATGATATCAAAAAGAGCATGGGAAGAAACACTGTGATGTTTCATTGTGTACCAGTCAATATCTGGGAGAGTAAAATCACTGAGCAAGATTAGTCTGGCTCCTAAAGAATGATTTTTCAAATAGTGATGTAGCGCTAACATGAAGTCTAGATCACTTGACATAATCAGTTCAGTCGTTCAGTCGTGTCCGACTCTTCATGACCCTATTGACCATGTCACGCCACGCTTTCCGGTCTCTCACTATCTTCCTAACATCACATAACTTCATCTTCAGTGCCTCGAGGATGCCATCTAACCATCGCGTTCGCTGCCTACCCCTTCTCCGGCGACCCTCAACCTTTCCCAACATCAAATCTTTCTCCAGCGACTCCTCTCTTCTCATCAGATGACCAAAGTAGCTGAGCTTTAACTTTAGAATTTGACCCTCCAATGAGCAGTCAGGGTTTATGGTCGACAATATTGACTGATTTGATCTTCTGGCAGTCCAAGGAACTCTCAAGAGTCTTCGCCAGCACCACAATTCAAACGCGTCAATTCTTCGGCGGTCAGCCTTTTTCACAGTCCAACTCTCGCATCCATACATCACAACTGGAAACACCATAGCACGAGTTATACGGATCTTGGTTGGCAGACTAATGTATCTGCTCTTTACTAGGCGGTCAAGGCTAACCATTGCTCTCTTTCCCAGAAGCAGGCGTCTCCTAATTTCAAGACTGCAGTCTCCTTCCGAGGTAATCTTGAAGCCCAAGAAGAGAAAATCTGTCACAGCTTCCACTTCTCCCTTGATGCTCCAGGACTTGATAGGGCAAGACGCCATGATCTTTCTCTTTTTAACGTTCAATTTAAGCCCAAACTTCTCACTCTCTTCTTGTACGCGCGTCAGAAGTGTACTGAGTTCCGCTTCACTTTCTGCCATTAAAGTGGTATCATCCGCATATCTAAGGTTATTGATACGTTTTCCAGCAATCTTCACTCCAGCTGAAGACTCGTCCAGAACAGCCTTCCTCATGATGCACTCTGCATATAGGTTAAATAGGCAGGGCGACAATATGCAGCCTTCCCTCACTCCTTTCTCAATTGGAAACCAATCAGTAAGACCATGCCCAGTTCTGACTGTGGCCTCTTGCCCTTCATACAGGTTCCTGAGGAGACAGATGAGGTGAATTGGAACTCCCATCTCTTGGAGAGCTTGCCACAATCTGCTGTGATCTACGCAGTCAAACGCTTTCGCATAATCAATAAAGCAGAAGTAGATGGGTTTCTGGAACTCTCTTGCTTTTTCCATGATCCAGCGAAGGTTGGCAACTTGGTCTCTAGTTCCTCTGCCCTTGCGAAACCCAGCTTGCACGTCCGGAAGCTCCTGATGCACATACTGCTGTAGCCTACCTTGGAGGATTTTCAACATGACCTTGCTAGCATGCGAAATAAGCGCGATCGTGCGGTAGTTGGAACAATCTTTGGCACTGCCTTTCTTTGGAATGGGGATGTAAACTGACCTCCTCCAATCCTGTGGCCACTGCAGGGTTGTCCAAATCTTCTGACATAATGTATGCAGAATGTTAACAGCGTCATGGTTGAGGTTTTGAAGCAACTCAGCTGGAATGCTATCAATTCCGCTAGCTTTGTTCTTAGCAAGGCTGGTTAAGGCCCATTTAACTTCACTCTTCAGGATGCCCGGCTCGAGATCAGTGATCACAACCGTCTTATGTTGGGTTTGTACATTCGGGTCCTTCTTGTACAGTTCTTCTGTGTATTCCTGCCACCTCTTCTTTATCTCTGCGGCTTCAGTGAGGTCCTTGCCTCGTTTTTCCTTTATCACGCCCAACTTAGCACAGAAGCTTCCTTTGATATCTTTGATTGTCTTATATAGAGCTCTTGTGTTCCTTAATTGGCTGTTGTCCTCAACTGCTTGGCACTGAATGTTCAGGAAGGCATTCTTATCTCTCCTTGCTATTTTCTTAAAATCCGCATTGAGAACCTTGTATCTTTCTCTTTCCCCCATAACTTTTGCCATCCTCCTTTCCTCAGCTATTTGCAAAGCCTCTTCAGATAACCAGTTTGCTTTCTTGCATTTCTTTTGCTTTGGAACTACCTTAGTAGCAACTTCTTGTATTATATCACGAACATCAGTCCACATCTCTTCGGGCTCTTTGTCTTCTAGATCTAATTCTTGAAATCGATTCCTCACTTCCACAGCATATTCTAGTGGAACTTGATCCAGATTATACCTGAAAGGCCTTCTAGTTTTCTGCGTTTTCCTCAATCGAAGCTTAATCTTGGCAACAAGAAGCTGATGATCGGTGCCACAATCGGCCCCAGGCCTTGTTTTTACTGCTTGTATAGCGCTTCTCCATCTCTGTCGGCAAATAATATAATCGATCTGATTCCTGTACAGACCATCCGGCGAAGTCCATGTGTACAGGCGCCTCTTGTGCTGTTGAAAATGAGTATTCGCTATGGTCGGGTTGTTTTCTTGACAAAACTCTACTAGCCTCTGCCCAGCTTCATTTGGCTCACCAAGACCGAACTTGCCTGTAATTCCGGATATTTCTTCACTCCCTACCTTAGCATTCCCGTCTCCTATGAGGAAAACGACGTCTGATGATTGGGTGCGGTCTAAAAGGCATTGTAGGTCCGCATAAAATTTCTCAACGTCAGCTTCTTCAGCAGTAGTGGTCGGTGCATAGACTTGGATAACTGTTATGTTGAAAGGGTGACCTTGGATCCGAAGTGAAATCATTCGGTCGTTTTTGGGGTTGTACCCTAGCACTGCTTTGCCCATTCTTGTGTTTACTATGAGAGCGACCCCATTCCTTCTCTTGGATTCGTGCCCACAATAAAAGACATAATGGTCGCCGGAGTTAAATTCTCCCATTCCGGTCCACTTGAGCTCGCTGATACCCAAGATATCAATGTTCAATCTGTCCATTTCTCGCTTGACGATATCCAGTTTACCTTGCGTCATAGATCTTACATTCCATGTTGCTATGTGATACATCTCCATGCAACATCGGACTTTCCGGTTGCTTCCCGACACATCCACAACTGAGCGTCCTTTTGGCTTTAGCCCAGCCGCTTCATTCGTCCTGGAGCTACTAGGAATCGCCCTTTGTTCATCCCCAGTAACATATGGGACGCCTTCCAACCTGGGGGGCTCATCTTCCGGCGCCATATCATTAATGGTATTGTGACTGGCCATAGGGTTTTCCTGGCAGGAAATACTGGAGTGGGTTGCCATTACCTTCTCCAGTGAATCACATTTTGTCAGAACTCTCTGCCGTGACCTGTCTATCTTGGGTGGCCCTACACGGCAGAGCTCACGACTTCATCGAGTTTCGCAAGCCCCTTCGCCACGACAAGGCAGTGGTCCATGAATACAGGTAAATGCAGGTAAATACAGGTAAATACAGCCTATTACAATAGAGCAAGAACCAAGTAGCAGTTTTGTAAAGATTGCTTCCAAACCTTCAATATCTGGAAGTACAATGAATTGAATTTTTTTGTTTATGAAGAGGGCAACCCCTCCTCCATGGGTTGCTCTGTCTTTTCGAACCATACCATAATTGGGGGGAGTAACCTCAGCATCTTTTATATCAGCTGTCAGCCAGGTTTCTGTAACTGCCATAAAGTCTGGTTTAATGTGGATGAGTACGCTTTCTAAGGACTCAGCCTTGTTCATTATGCTACGGCCATTTATGTTATCGAAAGTTATCGTAATGTTACTGTTTCGCTTTGGCTGTTTTTTGGTGCGACGGTGCAAAGGGGCGTGGTTTCCACTGGCTTAATGCTGTTCTGCTCATTGTCCCAGCAGAAAAATTCACCTTTAATGCGCACTTTGTCGAAAACTAGCGCAACTTTGTCACCCTTATCTTTGTACTCTTTCGCAGCATCCCACAATTTTTCCTAATGCCTGTACGCGGGCAGAGTAATCCTCGCTAACGGAATATTTCGATCCTTTTAGTTTGCTGCAGGTCTGAGGTATTCTTGGTTTGTCACGAGAATCAAGAAGCTTAAGAATCACTGGTCTAGTTTTCTTTTCAGTGCCAGCCCTACCCATTCTGTGAATTCGTTCAATGGTAACAGGGTCAATCTTTAGGATATCTTTTACAATTCCCCCATTTACGGTTTTTTCTAGTGATTCATTGTCTTCTTTACTGTCCTCCGGAATACCATAAATGATTATGGTTGACCTTCGAAAGCGGTTCTCCAAGTCATCTATTTTCGTTTCCAGGGCAGTAATTGTTTCTCTAAGGACATAAATTTCCTGGAGACATGATAACAGTTTCGATAGTTTACCGTGCGCTGCGACAGGGGACGAGGAACAAGAAGAGACGACAAGACAAGCGCTCGGACTAACTACTGAAGGTTTAAGGAAACATACAAGGAAATATATTCTCACATGACAACCAGAAGCGCATGCGCTATCCCTTCCCACCAAAAAAATTAAAACATACAGCTATGGATACAAATATGACAGTTCACAATAATTTATAATTACTGATGGTGTGCTAACGCACGTGTAACTATTTTTATGGATGTGATAAGCCTATCACATCCATAAAAGCCTATCACATCGATAAAATAGTTTCACGTGCGTTAGCACACCATCAGTAATTATCAATGATTGTGAACTGCCATATTTGGATCCATAGCTGTATGTTTTTTTTTGTTTTTTTTTTTTGGTGGGAAGGGATAGCGCATGCGCTTCTGGTTGTCATGTGAGAATATATTTCCTTGTATGTTTCATTAAACCTTCAGTTGTTAGTCCGAGCGCTTGCCTTGTCGTCTGTTCTTGTTCCTCGTCCCCTGTCGCAGCGCCGGTAAAATATCGGAGCTGAACCAACTAGCTCAAATCTCTGTGTTACTACAAGATGATATTTTCCTGTCAAGTGCGGCAATGTTCTCCATTTTTTTTATCAATGGAAGCTAGGCGTTCTTCCTTTATTTCTTTAATGTCATCTGCTATAGCCTGGAGTTGAACCACGAGCTGCTCGGTATCGGGTCATGGGTTCGTTTCAATGTCTCCTGAGAGCAGCAGGCATTTCATAGAATAAAGCATATTACATAACACTGGACAGATCAGGCTTGGGCACAGCTGCACTACGAGGCAAAGGTCGCTCGCTCGATAGCAGTTGTCCTAGCGTTTGCTCACCTGTGCGAAAGACAATCGGGTTGGTGAACCTCATACCGGAAGTGCTGCCGAGCCCAAGGAGTCGTCCAGGTTTTCCTGTTGCTTTTATACCAGGCAGCGGCCGATCCGACGCCATGATGGCGCTGTCTCCGTAGCTTGATGTAATCGTCCGAGATGACGTCTGGTTGAATCCGCTAGCCATCAGAAATTGTATCTGCGGCCTATCTGCCTCGTGCCGATCTTTATCGTGGGGGAGGCATATTCTACGCGACGCCCTCCATCGTGGCGGATCATGCTGAACCGCCAGTAGAAGCAGCGTAGTGGCGATCACCTGTGCGAAAAAGACAATCGGGTTGGTGAACCTCACGCCGGAAGTGCTGCCGAGCCCAAGGCGCTACAAGCACTGTGATTGTAGCGCATCGATCGATTCTGCATTCATTGTTCGACTTCCGCCGAGCACAATCGTTGCTATTGTCGCCGACGATTGACTATAGTTCTTTTGCGCGCGCATGACCGCCCAATAAAGAGTTTATTGAAGTGAAGTTCAAGTCTCCCCATCTGATACCAATGGCGTAGTCATTACTGCGTGTCTATATGTAGCGAATAGGTTTCCGAAATGCTTCAATTTAAGCAGCGGTTGACGTAGAATTATGACGCAAAAAGAAGTGGAGAGTCGTTTTAGTCAAATATTTAGGGGAATCCCCCAAGGTGGAGTAGATTTCTAATAAGAGAGTAATTACTCAGTGACATCCACCCAAGCGCCGTCAAAAGGCTACAAAGGAAGGCTATACAGCTTTTTCAGAAACTTCGTAGTCAAAGAAAAATTCGTCCTGATCCGGGGAACGAACCCGGCACCAGCGCCTTTCTGGGGCAGTCGTTCTACCGTTTGAGCTAACGAGGACGGTCAGCAGATCAGATGGTAGGTCGAGAGCGAATTGATCTATAACTCGAAGTGGAAACGAATCAGGAGTCAGAACGAGTTTTTCTTCAACTACAAAGTTTCTGAGAAAGCTGTATAGCTTTCCTTTGTAGCCGTTTGGCTGCGCTTGGGTGGATGTCACTGAGTAATTACTCCCTTATTAGAGTCGTTTTCTGAGAGGGTATCACCACGGCTTCAAAGCATGCCTGCTATTGAGCGATTGTTACACGTGCTGTACTTTTTTGTGGGTGCGAAGAGAAAGAAGTCACTTGGTATGAGGCCAGGACAATGGGAATTTTTTTTTTTGTATCGCAAAACGACCAAGTGTTCGACCACCACCTGAGCAGAGTGCATTTTGCGTTGCATTGTGATGACGCAGACGGATGTCTTTCGCAAGCGCGACAACCTTCGTAATGTGAAAACTATTGTGAAAAATGACGTGCACTGAGCCAACATTCGCATTAACTCATCCCAATATTTTTTCGACTGTAATCTCTGTTGGTCAGCGAGCACTAGAGCTTCCTCTGTCGCAGAAATGTGTGCTCCACCATTGAGCAATGGATAGTCATTTCGTTCTTGGCCGTCGAAATCAACGGTACTAGATTATCTGGTCGGTTTGCAAACTCCGCTGGGATTCCGCGGCAAGATATAACCCATTTCTTTAAAACAAAAACAAACCAACGGCCCCTTTGCACTCCGGCTCACGAAGTGGTGCTTCCTCGACTGTTAGCCATGTCGAAAGATTGTTGCACAGCCAGTATTCCATGTTTAACGGCAATTTATGCAGATAATTGTGCTATTTCCTACAGATAGCTCAAAGATTACTTTTTAGTGGTAGCTGTAGGACAATTTACTGCAAAAAGAGCAGAATTAGGGTGCAAAAAAGGTAGCACTGAAGCTGGGAGAACAATTGCATGGGCGCGAAATTTGGTTAAGATTCCTCAATTGGTACACGGATTCCTTATCCACGCAGCTTTGAGGATGAATCAAGCTTGTGTTCATTGGTAGGGTACAGGGTGTTGTTTCTAATTCAGTTTTGCCTATATTTATTGTCAGTGACTAGACAACCAACGCCAGTAATCGAATGTCGGACAAAACGCTAGCCAAAAGCCAAGCCCCACTGGCTAGGATTACTGTTTTTTAAAGCAAAATGCACATTTACTTCTTTGAAAGTTCGCCGTTTATGGTGATATAAAACTCGCGGAATGACGGGAATAGCAAAGTACGCCATACTGAAAACAATATACTGAAGCCATAACAAAAAAAAATCAATTTTATTGACAGTGCGCATTTTAAGTAGCTAGAATCACAACAGGGACGCTTTTTTCTTATTGCAGCCACCTTTTATTCATTCTCTGGGCGGCAGTGTGCAGTATCTGGCAAGTGAATGGCGACGTATAGGATAAGCACAGCCGAATGAAATCATTTTGAAACTGGAATCCTTTTTTGTGTTGGCTAGGGGGGATACACCTTCCTAGCATTTAGCGCCTTGCAAACTAATTAGTATGTTCTCTTATAGTCAATGCAGAAAGGATTCTAGATTATGCAGGAAAAATCATCACAAGGTCACCATGCAAACGCATCTCATGCTTACGAGATTCCGCTGCCGTGCAGTCGCTCCTACATAAGACAATCTGGACTCTGCTTTAATAAACGTGCTCTGGCGCAGAAGCGATTCATGAGGACCGGCATGAGCAGTATCAGCCTGCATTGCGAGAGCTCCGACAGTAAAAGCTATTTAGCTTATCGGAAAAAAAAAATATTCCATCGAAGGCAAAAACAAAAACTGAAATTATCGAAGCCTTCTATATCGCCTAAGGGGTGACAACTGCATTAGCTCTCCATGTTTATCGCTATCAACAAAAGCGATTGATCCCTAAGAAGGGCACATCACAGCACTTCAGAAGTCATAATGCACACGTGTCCTGCTGCTATGCCTGCTTCGTGCACAATTCCGTTCGTGCTTGCTCTTTCTTTTTCTCTTTATAGGATTTTTATAAGTACCTGCTTTAATAAAATACATTCAGTTGGAAGTATGCAATCTGTGTGTGCGTGCTCTTGTATGTTTCGTCTAATCTTCGCTCTGTTTTGAATTTTCTGACACTACAAATCAGTTATCCTAATATCATGCCCCATCCCCAGAAATGTTAGTATTGACACCAGCTTCATGTAATGTAGGAAAAAATTGTTAGCAACCCTCATTACACTCAACATCTCAGCTGTCGCATGGGTGCTTTATGGACCCTTCCTTGAAGCTCCGATATATATAATGGCATGCATCGAAGCCAACAGCGGGTTCTGAAGTACTGATGAGATTGCGTTAGGGCTGTGTCTTGATTATCTGGTAGATAACTCAAGCTGGACAGTTGCGTCTCACGTGGGCCGCGCCCCACGAAGATGCGTAGGTTGGGCGCGCAGACGCCGGTGTGTTGTGCTGCAGCGGAAGATACGTCACCCGATCGGCACGAGCTGTGTCGCTCTACACGTTTAGATAAATCTTACGAGAACTAACAGGGGTGACGATCAATTTGCAACACAGCTGAAGGAAACAAAGAAATGTCGAGCACGAAATCGCGCGCATACTCACAGAGTCGTGGGCAGCATTAGCATTGGACCCGTCTGGAAGCAGAGGCTGCCATCAAACAGAGGCGGTCAGACAGCGAGAAGTACGCTACCACTTGGCGGGACAAGGAAGGTTACACCCTCGATGCCGGAGTTTGCAAATGGAAAAAGTAATCTAGTAGTCCAGGCTTCTTTAGCCGAGTTAAACATGTGCGCTGTTTGGCGATTTTCTTGAAAGCTGGAGCATTGTCGTTGTATACCGCCATTAGCTCGACTACAGTGTCCAGAAATACCTTCTAGTGTACCGACCGAGGGCGTCTAGGTGGTATCGAAAGCAATGACTGCCATCAGCTACCGCAAGAGAGCGCTGTTGACAATTAGTGTGCGGAAGGTTTTTACAGCGGCTTTAGGAGTGCAAGTGCGTGTCAGGAAGTCGGCGGAGGCGCTCTCCATCGAATCGCGAGATGATCGTTCTGCAAGCGCGCGTCTTCCATCTTTTCGCCTAATGCCTTTACTCAGTCTTCAAGTCCTGCAGCGGTAAACGGGGCCATGATCAAGGACACATTTCTACTGCTTGAAAGCGATCCACTCCGTCACATTGCCATTAAACATGTCCGTTCTTTGCAAGGCCACTTTACATGAACTTCTTGCTATATGAAATATTTATGAGTAATCACTGCCACTAACGAAAGCACATTATATAAGCGCCAGAGAAATGGCATGCACCAGCGAAATTGCACTCTCATGCACAATGCAATGCCAGCTGCACAAGCGATATCGTCTGCTAACTGAAAGCGTCTACTGAACGACATCTCTGATGAGGCTATATGGTCGTTCTTTTCCATGGCGATAAACCGTAAAGGTCTAAACTTAAGCCACAAAATAATTGAAAAAATCAAATATAAATCTATTTAAACCGAATGTGTGTTCATTTACAGTGATTATGATGTCTCAGCACACCTACTGTGCGCAGCGCCTTCAATTGGCGGCTGGTGGGAGTGATTGCAAATGGTGTCACCTCTTTCTGTAGGTAACTGCCGCCGCACAGTACACTAGCGAGTATATTCTAGGCACTGTAGATTGGTGTGAACCTTCTTCGAATGGGGACCCTTGAAATACAGAAAGCGTATATTTGAGTGTCCTTCCAATCTCCCATTGGATGCCGCCATATTTGGTTTGATGCTATAGTGTTTTTTCGAAGTACTGTATTGAACACAATTTTTGCCCCCGCCGGTTTGGCGCAGTGGTTACGGCGCTCGACTACTGTTGCCAAGGGTGCGGGATCGAATGCAGGCCTCGGCGGCCGCTTTTCGCTGGAGGCAAAAATCAAAAGGCCTGTGTTCTGTGCGATGTCAGTGCACGTTAAAGAACCCCAGGTGGTGGAAATTTCAGGAGTCCTCCACTGCGACGTCCTTAACCTGAGTCGCTTTGGGACGTTAAACCCAACAATGCAAACCAAACCAAGCAATTTTCGAATTTAACTAAACTTTGACAGTCGTGGGTTTAACTTGACTGTGTCTTGTGCACGCCTGATATACATTTATGGAGCTGATAATAAGAACTTCACGAACTCCCCTCGTAAGTAAAGAGTGGAAGGAAAGCGTGCCAGTCAACACAAACCATAAAACCTATTATTGGGACAATGCTGGCAATGCCGGGCCCTACACAGGACCACTAATTTATCAACGCATTACAATATTGGACTATTATTGGGACAATGACTCATGCTGCCTGTGGATAAGTTATTTTGTGAAGGTTTCGCGCAATATTGCAGGGCTTGGGAACAAGACAACATTGAATGCTCTCTACATTTATACCCTTAGCCTAGCTTTCCCGCAGTGCATTTCGTATCTAATCCGGGGGTTGCCACAAGGTTCGGCGTCACGTGTCGGCTGGGGTATGCTGACTCTATTATTAGCGCTTGGGTACAGCTACTGGCTTCATCAAATACTAATATCTTTCTAATGATTGCGTTATGCGCGTTCCATGTTTTTCTATGTTTCGTATTTACAGATACTACCGGAAGGCTTCTGTGAACGATTACACGCTGGGCCCAGGAAAAGAGGAGGAACGCAACAATACGCAGAAGCGACAAGATGTGCAAGAGCGTGCCAGCTAGGTGACGGATAAAAAGGAAGAAACAATATTTAGTCAAATAAATATGCAATGGGACAGCAGGGAGGATTCGCAGGGATGCATGCAACTCATTCCTCATATCAAGTGTGGAAGGAACAAAGAAATCTGTTAAGCAGACTGCGTCCGAAATCAGGACATTGCCGGGCTTGTACGCAACGGTAGTCAGTGCGGTTGAGGAAATAAATGAGAAATCTGCTTTTTGGAGCTGTAACGTACTGTACTGCGCTAGGCAATGAGATGTTAAAAGGTACTCCTGTTCATCAAAGGCCTGATTAATAAGGAAGATGTTTCAGAACGCTATTTAGCTTACGCCATTCCCTTACCTCAAAGGACGAACCCTCCGTGCTTCCTCAGCTCAAAGACGAGTTAAAGAGCGCGATTCAATTTTCGAATAGGCCTTAAGCGCTGCATGCGCATATATAAAGACGAGAACCAGCCATTTTAGATTTTGAGAACCTATGCCTGATATTTAAAATAATTTTACAAACTGCAAGGAAGGTAGTGATTTTTAAATTTGTATTCAAACAACACGCTCCTATATCCGCTCATTTTGCATATTCAACGTGTTATTTGAATGCTCTAGATGTTTTTGCAGGAAAAGTTTCTTTGGTCTTGCATCATAAAATTGTTTATGGTGCAGGACTGTGCTGGAGCATGCTGATATTCTCCCCTCCTTGGTGAGCCCGGAGACATTCGCATTGTCGAATACACTCTGCCAAGTAAACGCTAAAATGGATTCTTGCGACGTATCTTGCGGTCCGGTCAATGCCAAAACTCTACTGGCCGTGGTGAAGCATTGCATTTCGCCTCTATTTGTCGTAATAGGCTTGTCTGCTCACCTCAAGCTTCTTCACTTGCTTGCCCTTACGGCGCGGTTCAGGTACCACAGCTGTGAGATATACTGATATTTTGTTTACACAAAATTCAGTTAAAATTCAGTTTACACAATAAGTGCAGGTGTCCACCAAAAATTTACAGATACTGCGCATTAATTTCCCCAAGACCAGCTAAAATTACAAATAAAAAGGGCTGAACGTAAAAGCAGTGCGACCTTGACGTAATTCATTCCAGGTATACCACGGTTTATTAGGTTTGATAGTTTTCTTATTTCTATCTCAATTGCTGCTTCTCTTTTTTCCTCGATTCTATCTGTTTTTATAAAACATTTTTCTATCCAATGTTGCCACAGTTTTTGCCGAGTTTGGTCGTTAGCCTGCGACGTTTTGCAAAAAAATTCTGTGCTTAATTCTGCCTCATCTTATTCGCATAGTATACTTCCACGCGACAATTTTTCGCTCGGCTTATGCCTTGTAGTCTGCTGGAAAAAAAAAGATTGTCAAATATTTCTCGCGGTTTCGTCTACGGAAAGTTTCCATTAAGCTAAAAATGTTTTAGGTTGATTTTTATTGATAATACAGAAAAGCGAATCGAACATTGGCTATAATATTTTCTGAATCCCCCTTGACTTTCAAATGTATTCCGGCCATGTCGAGTTGGAGCATGGCCACTTGGCCTTCGATCCACATCATCATAGCACTCTAAAACGTTTCTGGCTATACGCGTGTTGGTAAAACTGGTGCGGCCTTTGATGCCACACGTTTCATGCGGTCGAACTATGTGCTTAATAGGAGTTTGAATCCTTTTCCCGAGCACCATCCTAAATATTTTGTAATCTGTATTCGTAAGACTGAGAGGCCTCTACAATCCTATTGAAAGCATCTTGTTTCGCTCATCCGGTTTAGAAGTGAATACCACGTGTGTATTTTTTTTAAAAGACGGTGGTAGCTGGTTATAACTGTATGCCTGATTGAGCGCTCCATGTAAAAGATTAGCCAGCTCATTGGAAAAAGCCTTGCAAAACACAGCATCTAGACCATCGGGTTCGTGCGACGTGACGTACCTTAGAGTGCCACTGGAGCATTACCGGGATCCTGCGGAGTACTGGACTGACGCAACTAAAAGGGTCACGGGAAAACTGGAAACTGGCAAGGGTGGGGTCCCTCAATAGTTGCTGGTGCCATTGCACGTGATTTATTTTCTTGCCAAAGTTTGGCATGGCCTACAGGTATGCCTCATTTGTTTATTAGGCAGATAGTGTATACAATCTATTTCTTAGTGATCAAAGGGATAGTTTTTAATTCAAGTTCGACTGGGGTAAGTGCTTCCTGACTTCATTGTCACTACTAGCGATTGGACGCGCGGCCGAATGACTGGCTGCTTTCACGGAGTTGTTGCCTACCGCATGTTGCGCGTGAGGTTCACTATGGATTACTTATGCGCTGTGAAGAAGAGAAACTCGTACTCAGATTAACTAGACAAACTATCGCCAACTGCAATGTACAGATCAGTTGACTGTGAAGACCCATAGAAAGGCTAGTGTTAAATAATATTTTTTTACGTAGCATACTAGTCAACTTCCGGGTAAGTATATGGCTAAGTCAGAAAGACATATTTGTGTCCTGGAGCATTAATTACTTACTCTGTAAAAAGCCAGAAACCATTGAACATGTATTTATTAACTGCTGAGATGCAGTATTCCACTGGGACATTTTACAGCGAACCATAAAGCAACAGTTGCCCATAACGTCATACCAGAGTCAAAGCATTGAAGGACTCTGGCCATACGGAATCAAGTTTCTCCCTGCCGATTGCCATGGTGATGTGCCTTTAGAAATGTTTGGGCGCCTGAGCCTTCAATTATTCTTGCTGGCCAGAATGTCAGTGCGCCATGCAGATGTTTCATTTTCCCTCTGGTCTTGAAATCTTTGTTCAAAGCGTGGCTTACAAGCGGGAAATCTACACTCCCTCGGCCGCTTGCGTGATAAGTGTATTTGATGTGCTGATACGCATGAAGCAAGAGAAAAGAAAGCTGTGGAGTAGAGGTTAATGTACCTGTGGAGGTGCGTCAGGACCGCAGTTCGAGTCACAGCTTTCCGCGCAAATTATTTCCTTTTGGTTTTTATTTTTTTTAAGTAGTAGTCAATTTATTATATAGCTCTGCATGTTTTTTCATCTTGGCGTCACGTTGATTTTGAGAAAGAGAGTCACTGACCATGCAAAAAGAATCTGGAATCAAAGTTCCGCGCGGTTTCATGCCGTTCAGCCTGTATCAAAAAAATGGTATTCCGAATCCGGTATGAAACTGATACAGGATTCTTCAATAACGGACCTAAGATCCCGTATATTTTGTGTGGGAAAGAAGCTCCACCAAGGCACGCCTGCTCCCCTCTCTGCTCGAATAAGGCAGTGGCGGGTGGGGGATGACCAGGGAAAATCCACGAGATGAAGTGTGTCGTCTGCGATTGCCTTCTAGGCCATCCAACCCAACTCGCTCACCACACGAATTTCTATTTCCGAGCTTGTCATTTTGTGGTTTTACATGTGGGGTTCCTCTTCATTGGCGGCTTGCGCTACGCATCAAGGCTACCCAAGGTAGAATGATGGTGCTGATCCCAATCATAAGCAAGGGATATCTTGAGCCGTCGCGGCATGGCACCAGGTTTAAAAACGCCTCGAACCAAAACTGCATGTTCCCCTTCTCGGAAAATTCAATGAAAATTTTCATTAGGACCCTTGAGGACCTCTTAAGCTATCAGGTGTGTATTTCGGTCATGGACACATTCAGGTCAAGCTGAGTGTTCTTCGAAAACGCCACGCTGTATGTAACCAAAGTGGTTACATTTTTTTTTTGGATGGTGGATACTGAATGTGCTGTAGTATGAGCACTTGTGACGATTCCAGGAGACGTCTTAATGATATTGTGCTCTTGGATGTACTGTCGTGAGCAAAAGTACAACACTCAGCCAGTGACAGAGTTTGGGAAAACTGCATCCAAATGCCATTTTGTGACAGCGTAAGGGACAGCGACAGCGACACATGCATGCGGATAAATAGGGCAGTGCCACTATTGCTTCGATCTTAGATAGCTGTCGCTAGATGAAGCTGGTATGCAGTTTTCTGCAGCTGCGCCACCGGATGAGTGTTGTATACCACTTTTGCTCACCGCTGTACATCATGATCACTGAAATTCACACCTTTCAGCATCTGCAGTCGTTCTCGCTATAGTGCCTAGAGTCAGTATATTCTAGGCACTATAGTTCTCGCCAGCCGTCACATACGCGTCGATAGAAATGTTCACGTGGGTTCTGTGGCCACATGACTGAAGATATCAGGTAAGACCGGTATCCAAGGTTCTGCATCCAGAATGAAGAAAACCGGAAAGTGCGCACTCTATATAAAGGCGATGGCGTCGTGCGTTCATGCTCAGAAAATCAACGCGCTGTGCTCGCGTCCAATGTATCGTGATCGCGAAGATAAGAGCTACAGCTGCGAAGACGAGAGCTGCTGGGAGAATCAAGGCCCTCATGCATGTGCTGAACCTTCAGCAGGCAGGGTGACCGATTACCCGTTCTGCGCCATGGTCATTCGTACAAGAAGAAAAAGCGTTACCTTTTTATTGTTACATCCAGCTAGCATGCATTGAAAATCAGCCAGCGGCCGTTCACACGTTTTAGCTGCGCATGATGTATGATGCGCAATGTAAAAAAGATTACATGGGATATATTTAAGCAACCTGGCATCTTCAGAGGGAATTATGTGCCTTGATACAGTGGTGTTTCTACACTTTATGCGAAAACTCAACCTTATGAGTTTGAACGGCCGTGGAAGTGTTTGCAACTGCCTCTTAGACTGTATAAATGCTAAACTTGCGAATTAAAACACATATTTTAGGTTCATGACTCAAATGAGACAAAGAGGTGAGCATGCATATTTCACCGATAACAAGGCATCAAAACACTCAACCGTCGGTTGTTGTAGCAGCTCTTCACGCATAAAAGTTTTAGTCACAATGAAGGTGATGTTTCGGTGAAGGTGATCGTTTCGCATGCTTTTGACGTCTCCGGCGCATCGCACGCTATCATGGCTTTTGCAATATTATTGAAATAAATTTGGTTTGAGTAAGAAACACCTGATATTTTTTCGTGGTTGGTGCTTTGTGGGGTTTAACGTCTCAAAGCGACTCAGGCTATGAGAGACGCCGTAGTGGAGGACTCCGGAAATTTCGACCTCCTGGGGTTCTTTAACGTGCACTGACATCGCACAGCACACGGACGCCGCTCCGTTTCGCCTCCATAGAAACGCAGCCGCCGAGGCCGGGATTCAATCCCGCTTCCTTGGGCACAGTAGCCGAGCGCCGTAACCACTACGCCACACCGGCAGAGCGATATTTTTTCGTAGTCAAGTATAATATTCCAAAGCTCTTTATGTTTAAATAGCGTTTAAATCAACGAATGTGAATGATACTGCTAAAGAAGTTGTGCTCAGCAGAATCCCCGATGATCAAACAAGCGTGCCTGGTGTTCTAGGCCGGCTTATTTGTAGATGCTGCTGACCTCGGGTGATATCGGCTATTCGGGTTTCACTAAGATTCTGGCGAGAATTGAATCTGACGAACTGTATGTTTGACGGTAGAGGTTTCTGAAATTGAAATTGTTCATATGGGCTAAACGAGTCTCTCTAAGTTCTTCATAGATCATATAAAAGCCAAAGCTTTTCCCAGCAGTGTAGTTACAAGTAAACAATACAGCAAGACTAGAACTAGGGCATGTTATGCGAGCTGAACCGAACAAAAAATGCAAAATTCACACAGTCCACTAACAAGCAATTACACAGCATGTGAAATAGGAAAGCCGAGATAGCAGCTCGTCGCCATGTCGTTCGTGGATGGAGCAGACAAAGAGCAATGCACAGATCAGCGGAGAGGGTCGCAAAGCAGTAACAGCCTCCTGGCAGAGGCTATCAACGGCATTATGTAAATAGTGCCTAATTATTTCGGTATCCAGCCTGCCCCTCTGTCAGCTTCAGCTCCACTTTCCGTTGATCAGCAGTGTCTTCATCTGGGGCTGTTGCCACCCACTCTGAACAGACTGGCGACTTGTTCGGTGGAGTGTGGCTGGTAGTGGAGACTCTCGAGCACGACATTCTGGAACCCCTCGAACTTGGCAGCTGCAAAGCAGACACACCCAGGCTTGAAGAACAACCTCGTGCAGCCCCTTGTCAGTCGGCAAGAGGGGAGATGAATTTAGTCGTACCAAGATGAGCCAAGACCAAGATCACATATCTGCCTCTTAATACGGTATCACTAAAATCCCCGTTCTCAAAAAAAAAAAAAACCGCTTTTGACTTTTCACATCATTATCGGCGCTGTGAGCAAAAAATCACTGACCTGGATACGGCATCTGAAATAGATGGGGGCTGATAACAATCACAATTTAACGGCTTCTCGCGTCCATTTGGCCATGCCATTTGCCAGGAGCTGCCAACACTGGCTTGCCAACGCAGAAAGGAGGGTGAGGATAAACGAGCATAGCACCCCTAGGCCACGCAGGCACCTTCTTTATGCTTTGTTAAGCGGGAATTAACTACTTGTCGGGCGGCCTTTCACACAATGGTGTTGCTGACATAAGTATGCTAAAGACTATTGTGAAAAGATAACAAACGAAAGGCTTAATAACTAAATGAGTTGCAAAATGCATGAATGAGAACGCGAATCCGCACGTTGAGTCAAGGAAGGGAGCCGTTAGCGCTGTCGCGTCATGCCATTTAAAGCGAAGCACTAATTTCCCTCCACAGCACCATTTATTGCTCCCCCCCCCCCTCTTTACCAGTTAACGCAATGCTACGGTCTACGCGATCTAAGCAATTTAACCTATTTTCGGCCATCGGAAGCGCTGTTGCTAACAAGGTTAAAGACTTCTTCTTCAGTTTGTTAACTCCTGTGCCGAAGGTGTCAACCCTTCTTGTCCCCCCAACTCTGCGGTCGGTACCAGTGCTGCTCGAACCGCAATCAACTTACACGAATCTTTTGCTGGACATTTCTTTGTTCCTTTCAGCTATTTCAGATGTTGATCCCTGCCTCTGCGAGTTCTGGCAACATTTATAGAAACATGTACAGCTCATGCAGATCGCGCAGCGTATGCTTCCTCCGCAGCACAACATACAGGCATCTTCGCGCCCGACCTGGCATGTTGGTGACGCGCTGCCCACGTGAGACGCAGCTATCCAGCGTTATCTTCCGAAAATCAGCGCACAGCTCTTACGCAATGTCACTGGCACTTCACGACCCGCTGTTGGCTCTGATGCATGTCTTAATATACTTATCGAAGCTTCAAGGAAGGATGCGAAAACCCATCCTACAGGTTGAGTCTAATGCGGGATTATTAGCGGTTGTTTTCTACATTACACAAAGCTGGTACGTGTACTAACATTTTTAGAGGGCAAGGCCTGAAATGAGACTAATCGATTTGTTGTTCCAGAAATTTCACACCCGTGTTAAGACAGGACGAAAAAATACTTGAGCATGCACACCGCTCGCATACTTCAAAATGAGTTTTTTTTTTCGCAAAAGCAGGAATTTATAAGGACCATATAAATAATAAAATAAAGAACGGGTACGAACGGAATTGTGCACGACGCAAGGATAGCGATAAGTCGCGTGTGTATTTTAAGTGCTGAAGTATTTGATGTATCCTTAAAAATGCAATCGCTCCTTCTAGTGATAAACATGGAGAGATAGTGCAGTTGTCACTCCATTGGCGCTATAGGATGCCTTGATAACTTGTTTATTTTTTTTTTTGCCTTCGATAGGCATTTTTTTTAGATAGGGTAGATTGTCTTTTCTGTCGCAGCTCTTTCAATGCAGGGTGAGATTACTGCCTGTGCCGGTGCTCATAGATCGGTTCTGCGCGAGAGCACACTGATTAAAACAACGCCCTGATTGTCCTATGTAGAAGCTACCGCACGACAGGGAAATCTGTTAAACGAAATGAGACGCATATGCATAGTGACCTTGTTTGAATGATTCTTCCTGCATGAACTGAAATTCCTTCTGCATTGGCTAGGAGAAGACGCACCTTAGTTAGGAAGGCGCTGAAAGTTAGAAAGTTGTATCCCCTCCTAGCCAATAAAAAAAAGGATTCTTTTTCCAAAATGATTTGATTCGGCGGGATTGCACATATGTCGCCATTCGCCGTACAGGTACTGCAGACTGCCGCCTAGGGAGCAAATTAATGGGGATAGTAACAAAAAAAAAAAGAACATCCGACCCTGTTGCGATTCTAGCTGGCTGCCGCGACTGGCATATTTCATTCAGCCCGACAGCTGCGCGCCAAGTACGACATACGCATCGAGGGATCCTTGGCCGAGACTTGATGGTCCGAGCTCCGCAAAATACCTCCAGGCCTGAATCGGTGGAACTTGCAGTCGAGCCGCTGTTGAAATCGTTGGACACCTCGTCACCAACGGCCATGTTGCTGCACCGGAGTGGGCTGTCCAGGAGTATGGCCATGGTTGTCTCTCCTGAGGAAAAATATGGGTATTAGTACGCAGAAGGTGCCCCGATAGCTTCTGAAATTCATTTTCTACCTCGGTCAGTCCGCTGCTAAATCCGCCACCGAAGCAGCAGCTCCTTCACACGCGCAACGTTCGAATGCTCCGCGAGGCGCAAGCTTTCTGCAGATCATCGTCTTCTTTCCACTGCGTGATGCACCGGCGGTGACCATTCGGCCAATGGATTCTCGGATTCGGCCTGCATATAATGAGAATTCATTTCCTTATTCACTGCACTCGCTCTTTTAAACTCTTCAGCCCTGAATATGATAGCAGAGGAAGTGAATGACATATATTCCTTGTACTGGGGGAGGTGGCATCGCTAGGACATGGAAACTCCAAGCAGTACGAAATCGGGTATTGGAACGCAGATGCTGTATCACAGACCTACTGAAGCCTACTTCGGTACCATACAGCTCATGTAAAAACACGTTAATATCACGGGAGACCCGGGAAGGTATTTAAGGATTACTGGTGGACGTGATAAACCCGGGAAGATATTTAAGGATTACTGGTGGAACGAGAAGTGGACATATAAAAGCTTTACCGGGAAGACTAAGAATGAAATTGACTTCACACTCTGTAATTCTAATTTTTTTGTTCTTGTGCTTGTTGAAACAATTTTTGTAGCTCGTGTGTTACCGGCACTGGTCATTTTTGCTGGCCTCATTTCATTTTGGGATCAATTAGGACTCGGAAGTACGATGCCCCGTTAGATTTTTGAATGCCGGCACAACTTATATTCGAATGCATCAAATTATAGGACCGAGAAATGCCTTACTCAATTTAACGAAGCCACCAATTTAACGAAATTATTCAAGGCTCCCCTCAACTTCGTTAAATTGAGTTTCAACTTTATTACGTTATGTACCTCCCACCAATACTTTTTTTTACATTCGACTTCCTGTGAGTGTGAAGGCATTTGAAATCTTGAAAAATGTGCCTTTAAGGAAGGCAAACCGTCCACTCCTGACACTCGCTCTGCTTGCCGTCTCGAAGTGTCACTTTAGAAATCTAACTGATAGTGTTAAAAACAAAATTATTATCAACCGCATTATCAATAACCAGACTAAAAATGTTTTTTATTTTGTTTTTTGTTTTTTTAAGCAAGATGTCTTTATTCATGCTTGTGCGTGTCGAAGCGCATGTTTCGTTATCATCAAGACTAACGATTCAACTCGATACTTCGCGCAATGTTAAACACATCGAAACCAAACGTTCGAGGTTTTTGCCACCTGACTGCCCGAGTGGACATTAAAGTCCTCAGCAGCTTTCTTTACTAAAGTTGTTTATCGATTACGAATTTGAATTATATATGTTCCATGATGGCCGCATTGCAGCTTCACTTGATGTGCCATTCCAACGCCGGCCAGCCAGTTGCTGAAATCTTGTGGGTAGGCACTCTCGTGGTAAACAGCATACGGGTGGTTATGGCGCCTTAGCAAGTTAAGGAGTTTACGCGCAGACTGATTCCATGGTGTCTGCTCCTGCACCCAGTCAGGTAGGCTCACTCGTCTCGCGGTGCATTGCTTTCTAATCGCATGTCAGCAACACTATAATCTTATGCGAACGATAACAATTCAAAAATTTGCACAGAATGGCGCATTGCTGGAGCAGCGACAAGAGAAGCTTCTACAACCAAGAAATGCCAGAAAAATCTTCTCCGGATTACGGCACGTGAATATGCAGCGGATAGCGTCATGTACGCGCGTCTAAGCGGTTCAGGATCCGCTGGCATCCCTTCTGCGGAGAGCAGCCTGATCAATATTATACACCACGTGGCAAAGATCACACCAGCGCAGACTACACTGCATACTAGACTATACTACGCACTAATACTGCACAAAAATAGACTATACATGGTCCTAAAGAAAGTACATGATACATGGTAAGGGATCGCCAATGTGGCTTATCAGTGTTTTCTTAACAAATGGTCAGTCTATTGTGATAACATTGATTAGAAGCCTTTGCTTTCTTGTTTTTGTACTCCTCTAGGTGCAACAAATTGAATGGCACGCTTTTTGCTTGGTTAAGATTGATGGCTCTTGAATTCTTTCCACATTAATGGTTGGTTTGTTGGTTTGTGGGGTTTAACGTCCCAAAGCAACTCAGGCTATGAGAGACGCCGTAGTGGAGGACTCCGGAAATTTCGACCACCTGGGGTTCTTTAACGTGCGCTGACATCGCACAGCACACGGACGCCTTGCTTTTCGCCTCCACCGAAAAGCTGCCGCCGAGGCCGGGATTCGATCCCGCGTCCTTGGGAACAGTAGTCGAGCGTCGTAACCACTGCGCCACCCCGGCGGGGTCCACATTAATGGGATCCCCATGTTCACAGTACACACCACGAAAAATCGTGACCAAAAGTTTTGTGCAGCGGAAAAAAACGCATTCTCATAAAGTAGCATACATTCACAATTGAAATGAATTCGAAATTTGTCTTCTAACGCAATGTTTCGAGTTTGCAGGCTTTTAAGAAGTTGTAGAAGAGGTAAAATGTGCGGGGAAAAAGCGTATTCAGATGTAATGCTGAAAGTGGGTGCACATATGCTTGAAAGCTGTAGTGAGATAAAAAAAAAGTGTTCCAAAACCATAAGAAATACAAAATATCTTCAATGCCACATCACCCCTTAGTAGGAATAACTACTGTCTGTGGTGGCATTAGGCGAAGCAGTCGGACACTGCTGTAGGCGCTAAGGAGCTTGTCCGCGACAGGACTGCGCGTGTGAGACACTGGGTTTTTAAACGTTTTTTGCATTGATGCCATGAGGAGTAGCTGACACACACTCACGCCCACTCATACCCATTACGACTCAAAACCACTCACAATCCCGTTCACTCACTCGCGTTCACACTCATGTCCACTTACGACCCCTCACTCATACTCACTTTCACAAATGTTGTTGTGAGTGAGTGGATATGAATGGAATCATGAGTGCGTGGGCTGATTTATGGTGCCGCTGAGGGACAGGTGTATTCAACAAATCGTATGTCGTGTTATAACACCGTGGTTGGATGAGTAAACAGATTGCTATCACTGCGGTGAGCTACGACGCACTCACAAAGCTTGACTCTGTGGCGTCAGCAATTAGTCCAAAACCTACTGGAAAGAGCCAGCCGATGTGTAATCACAGGAGTTAATGTTTAAATCAAGGTGTTACGTGTTCATGGTGCTCTCTATTGTAACCTTAGGATCACTAATTGGAAGTAACACAGAGCAGGTGCCAGTTGTGAAGATCGGTTGGTATAAAAGCCTAAAGTTACTTATTTATGCTTGATTTCTTTAAACAGTTTCGGCAATGTACACACAGGGGTCGCTTGCGTGATGAAATCTCCAAGACAGGAAATAAAGCGCATTCTTTGTTTTTAGGGCTGTGTTCATTATTCATTTATAAAGCCTCAAAACACTGAATGATTTTCGTCAGCTGAATCATGGCCTACCATTGAAAAAGCCCTGCACCTTTGTCCTGATTGGGCTGTTACAGATCGAACCTGAAAAGAGGTTCTCTGTTGGAGATCATGCCGTATGGTCGCCACACTACAATGACAGAAGCAAGAAATTGTTTTCGGCAAGCCGACTGGTAAACCATTTCATTTTCTCTGTTAGTGATCCATTGCTATCAACAGTGCGTGTTGATATAGAGAACGTGCTCTTAATGCGTAGTGCATGCATCCAAACGTTCTTCCGTGCTTTTATACTTTGCCATAGCTGCTGCTACGAACTAATTTTCTGCGTACAGGCTTCACTTGAAGCAGATAATGAGGAATATTTAATTCTATTGTGTGTAATAAAAATCTGATCGTTGGGTTTAAAATATGTAAAAAACAAATTCGTTTATAGGAAAAGAAAGGCGCTGTATCTTTCACACTTTTCGCTGAGCACCTGATTTCAGCCGTATGGGAAGGGAGGAATGGAGGACAGAGAGAAGAAACAGAAAAAGAGGTACCGCAGTGGAGGGCTCCGCCACAGTTTAGACCATCTGGGGATATTTAACGTGCACTGTTATCGCAAACAACATGGAAACCTTTGCGTTTTGTCTCCATCGAAGTTGCACGGCTGCGGTCGGGCTCCAACCTGCGATCTCCAGGTCAGTGGGTGGACCTCTTAACCACTGAAGCACTGCGTAGGTTAAACTAATTGTTACACAATTAGGCCAAGAAAATGGCACCCCCTTTAAGCAAGGAGACAACTATCCGTTACGAAATTCATGGGCATTAATTTTTTGGGAACATTATTGTTCATAGAAGGTTCTTTCGAACCGAAAGCTGCATCCAGTTGCGAGGAAGTTGAGTTTAAAAAGGGAACATTACTTTTTCACCACTCGGTTCAAACTTGTGCAATAAATATTCAATAGGACACCGTAATGACAATTTGGCAGTGAGTACATGTAGGTGTGGCGTATCATCAGAGATGCATGTTCTAAATCTGCAAGGACGACATCGCTGCCTACTTGTGAAAGCATCCAGTGGTGGTGATATCTCTAGTTTTGGGCTGCGGTGGGGTGGGGGGAGGAGTTTCAGTAAACTTTATAGTCAAATGAGGCTGTTAATCGATGAGGCGTGGTTACTTGTCGCTACAGGACAACTTTAATTTTGTCTCATTGTCCTTGTAAGGGTAGCCTGATATACACCTGTGCGACATATTTGCGCAGATGGACTTTGTAAATAATAGATTGAAATTTAAAGCTGCGCGTGGACGGTAAAATACATATACAATTCTTAAAAACTGCTTTTCGCAACCGATATGGTGTCACCCACACAACCTCATGTTCGTAGCCGCCTCTGCTCTTTTACGTAGTGCCAGAGATCTGGACGAGCCTTTATACAAAGGCGTGCCCAAGTGGGTGGGACGCGGTGGAGAGAAGTATAACTGGCTATTGGCTGAGTCTGTTTTCTTCATTTTTTTGTCTTACATGGGTGTATTTGAGTTAGAAAGAAAGAAGAAAAGCATCATATTTCATCCGCGATGTTTGCGGTGTTGATGATGCGCATTCGCATTTCTGCGGTGCGAAGTTAATGATTGAATGCCGATATCTCATCGTAGTTCCCCAAACCTCTCGGATATCTTTCCATGGCGTCTTTAAAAACCGTCACCATATTATACCCATGCCTAAATTATGAACATTATAGGCTAAGAGCCCTATATTTTTACGCCGTGTTATTTTCTACGGTTTTGACTACGTTTTTAAATATTTTGTTTCAGACTGGGTGTACCTTTGGAGAATAAACAAAAGCAACACTAGCGATGTAATAAACTACCTCCAGTAGTCCCCTATTTATATTAAATCAATATTTTGACCTCGTTTGACAGCAGATATCTATTGAATTTCTATCACGCTGCCCAAACGTTGTACATCAAGATCGAGAGTTTGCTAATGCTTACATTGCTTACGATTCCAGAGTGAACTATAAATTTAGTCTCCATTCGCCAGCTTCAAACATCGGAACATCAAACAAACCATTACGAGGCATCGTAATGAGTGACAAGAAAACAAAACCTTGCCTCTGCTGTCTTGATTATTAGTATAAAGCACTGAAAGCCACCATAGCCTCAAAACACGTGTAAATTTGTTCATTCTCACTTCATGCCTCTTCAAATAAATACGAAGATTTGGTCGCCTTGCTTCAGACATTAGACGATTCCACTTTTAATTTTTTGACTCCAGCTAAAGAACGAGAAGAGACATGCATTTGAGCTTATCCCATTCTGAGAGCAGCTCTTCTTGTATAATGAAAGAAGAAAGGGGGCATACCAATTTGATCCCGTTCAGAAGGGCAACATTATTTTCACTGCATAGCACTTAGCCCGTTAAAGTTTTCTCTCTGCTTGAAGACCTTGGCGCCTCAGAGCTCAGTCGACACCCTTTTGAACACTAGCCTCTTCAGCCTCCAAACTACTTCACGTGGTATAGTACACTGCAACACTTATGGATATTTTCTGATCTCTAGCAGCCATCAACTTTTCATTATACAGACCAAGCTCTTGCTTGGCATGAATGAAGAATGCGTTGAACATGCCAATTTACGCTTGACAACCTCGTTGTTGCCCGAAGGGACCATCTTTCTCGTCCAGGGGTTAAAGCGGAAGGTCGGTACATCACTAAAATTCCAAAGCGAAGTCGTCTGGTTCAACGAGGCAGACATGTAAGCATTAATTTCTATTGTCCGAACTCCTCTGCAGATGGACCAAAGCGAACATAACAGACTCCATATTGTATGAAGTTTAAGATACACATGGTACCCTGATATCAGTGCTGGTTTTAATAGCGTGAATAGGTGTGTATTCGTACTTCCATAATTTTTGTTTTCGGAATAGAAGCGAGTTTGAATATATCGGCATGAATCTTGCGTACAATTCCAGCAGATGGTATGTCGGTAAAACCCTCGCTTTCCCGACAAAAATAACGGAAGAATATTTTTGATTCTGGCCGACATTACAAGCAAAGATACCAAAGCAGTAACACCCCGAGATGAGCCATACAAGATCGGAGAGATCAGATACGATTTCAGCCACAGTTGCTGTGATCCCGTCGTCTATGCGCTACAGCTTCCAGTTAAGCTGAAGACGACGCCACCTAAATAACACGATTCACGGTGTTTCACTCGTTAAAGGGAACGCTTTTGTCCATAGGAGACAAAGCATTAGCTTAATATGGCTTAATACAACGCTGCGCCAAAGGTGTGACGCGGAGACTCACGAAATCATCCGCAATGGGAACAACTAAGGTACAACCAATTCAGGAGCAAATCGCGCGAGCAAGTGAGTTGTTCGTGCACAAAAAAAAAGAGTAACTATAACTAAGAACGCATACGCTGCCAGAAAGCAAGGCGGTGCTGTTTGCAGCTTCGCGCGATGCCCGTGTCAGTAAGCTGACTAATTTCGTGCTAGGGAAATGCGGGACGCGCTCTCAGAAACATCGCGATGAGAAATTGACAATGTATTTTTCACTTTTGTGGAGACATTTTCTTCTTGCGCACGGCGCTGATTGAATGCCGACAACTCTTATTGCCCGAAAAAACTGGCAGTGGCTTAGCTCTGCTATGCCTGGATATACGTAGAGCAAAGTGACGGTTATGTTTGGTGATGAGTTGGCACTTTCACTGAGTTTTATCGTGTGCTCAGTTCACCATCGAGTCTTGGAATTACTTTCCTCATCCTACTCGTCCTCTTCCCCACTTTCCTCCGACTGCTGTTGCTGTTGTTTATCGGCGGCCATAGCACGTCGTTGAGCTTCCTGGCGACGTCTTTTCGCTAGGCTTTCTCTCGTTCTGGGAAGATTCAGCGTTCCGGGCTTCTCTCACGGCTGCTCTGGGAAAGCGTCATGTGGTGACTGCACATACATTGCGCGCTCCTTGTCGAATGCAGCCAGCATTGCACTGAACGCATTAAAGTTCACCGGCGTTCTAGAATTCGTCTACAGAAAGGAAAAGGCGCAATATCTGTCACTCGCAGAATCCCGCTATCATTCTCACTGTAGACGAGGGGAATTATGAAGAGCGTTCCACGATTCGGGGCGTAGGCTATAGTGATTTTATGCCTGTGTGTACTTTGTTGACCGGCAATAAAGAAGAAAAAAAAACAAGACGTGGCGCAGTGGTGATTCGCTGGGCTGGGGATTCAAGGAATGGAGGTTCGATTCCCCGGTGGAAGACAAGGTTTATTATTTTATTTTTTTAAGTATCGATTCAATGGTAATTAGGTATGAGACTTCTGGTTGGTCGCTTCGAATTTGGCGGCTCTCGCGCATGCGCATAACGGGCGGTCCAGACACGCGAAACTCAGCTCTGACCTACGCGTCCATGGAGTGCGTTCATTTGTCGGTCTCGCTGACGCTGTGTTGGATGTGCTGGTTGCTATGAAGTCGGAGGGAAGAGGGATGGGATTCTTGGTCGCGACTTATGCCGGCTTGTAGCTGCGGCGGCAGTCTTGGCAACCAGGGGACATTGAGACAAGAGGTTTTGGAAGGAGTAGGAAGTGGAGGGGAAGATGCAAGCATGACTCCAGAGGGCACGGAAGAGGCCATACTGTTACAGTACACGGCCAAAATACAATTCGGCTATCCAGGCTGTCCGTACGCGCACAGTAAAAGTAGCCCCTCCCGCCAAAAAGAGGCCAGGTGCTGACGCAGCTTCGATTCGAGCAGCGTGCTTCTAGGCGAGCATCCTAGCTCCGACTGGGAGCGAAGACGGTCAGGAGGGCTCAGGTAAAGTCCTGGAAGCGCGCTGTGATCCCGTGATTACTCGCTGTTGCGTCGTTCACTTTGTGTTCGTACGGTGAGCGCAGCGAGCGCGTGATGCGGCGGTGAAAGGGGTCGTCTCCTAAATGTTAATGCCAAGCGCGCATCGCTGCAGCCGGTGTTCAGACGCGACAGAGCCCGCGCGTGTTCAAACGTTTGACGACGTCGGAAGGAACGGCACGACGACGAGAGCAGCTGGCGGCGAAGCATTCCTCGCCGCCGAGAATCGTGCGGCATATAGTTCGCTTTTTAGGAAGCTTCGAGTGCTTGCGGCTAGCATATAATCAAACAGGGTGGCCACAACCCAATCGAAAAAACAACAACTAAGAACTGTGTCAAAAATACGACAAAATATCCTGCAGTTCTGTCGTAACCATCAGATTTTTCTGTAGTTCTGTAGTTTTTCGGTAGTATATATTTCTGATGTCTGTAGTTCTGTAGTACTTTTCTGTTGTAACTACAGAAATTTCTGATATTACAACAGAATGTTCTGTTGTCACAACAGGTTTCCCGTCAAAAACCGCACAAAAATTCTGTCGTAACAACAGAAAATTTTCCGTAGATTTTTCCGACCAGGAAGCAGCTGCAATAAAGTCGCTGGCCAAGAATAACAATAGTGTGAAATGCGGCACACGCGCACGGTGTGGCAAACTCAGGTTGGTTGACAGCTATAGTGTGACCGAAAACTGAGAGTGCGAGCCATTAAATGCTTTCGCCTTAATACGGCGCCCAATTCAAACTGACCACTTCATTCTGACGCTTTATGAACTTTCCTTTTCTGTTTAAAAAAATAGCAACTGCTCTGTTAGCAATAGCAGTCGTTTTTCTTTGAAAACGTGGCGAATCAAATCAGCCTCCTTCAGGTGGAACCATAGATAAGGAGTTCGAATTGTCCGCAGTGGCGACTGTAACACGTCATTTGCGGACATATCTCGGTCATTTCTCGGTGTGAAACGTCCAACTGAGACTCCTTCTTGTCTAATGTACTCAGTTTCTGTTCGTGTGGAAAGAAGCGCCAGATTTTGTCGCATGGTAAATTTTTCGTGATTGGTGTTCTGTGCCATAAACTCGGATACCATCGCCTTACCCGTGGTTTCCAATTCTGCATTGGCAGAACATCCTAACTCGGTCAGTTAGAATGATAGTCGGCGTTCCCTCAACGCCTTTAGTTGACATCTGCTGTGTCTGAAAGTTTGTTTCTGAAAATATTTTCTCTTTGATCTGTATATATTTTTAGCCGTTTTCTCAAATAATCCCGGAACTAAAGCCATGTACTCTTCAAAGTATAACGAGGGAAAGTGTGATAGCGAGTGTTATATTCTAGAGGCAAAGGGCTCCGCATATGTGTTCGAACACCACTTTAAAGTTCATTAACAGAAAATTCATTCGGTAACATGACGCTAGATTTTTCATTACCGATTAGCTTACGTAAGCGCACGTACGTGTTGGCTAGTTGGGAAATATCCTGGAAATTGTAACTTCATGGTCTGGGCTGGCGCTGTAAAGGTGCACTCACGTAATTGAGACAACGTTTAAAGAATGAAACTCACTTTCAAAGAGAACTGAGCTAGATCCGTGATGTTGGAAATAGCCTGGAATAATTTGAGCTATTTTGCTCTTTGCTCTTCAATTTATTTAATTTATTTAACATATTGGCTGCGGACCACGAATGTGAGAGGCAGAGTTGTACACAGCTCCTTTAGAAATGACCTATAATTTGTTTTGTACGCGGTATTTCTCCCACAGTCGTCTCTTCCGTGTTCCAAAGCAAGCCGGTGATATATGAAAACAAAAAAAAAATCCACATGATGCGGCATTTGCGCACTACAATAGCTCTTCTCTCAAGCTTGCATTGCATGAATAAGGTCAGCTGGAGCCTTCCAGCGACTGAAACCAAAATATTATGATAGGCGAAACAAAAATGTAGAGCCTTTAGTTCTCGTAGCTAATTTCCAAGCGATAATACATGTAAAATAATGTCGTACGCCTCACTTGAAAGCAAAAGTAAGCAAAGGTTTTTATCTGAACAGCCTCAAAAACTCCAGTGTTCAACCTACAGAAAATTTTGAACTCGCATGACGCGACGAAATTCTGTAGCCCTGCAGAGATGATGGCGATCCTATTGTACACAAGTAGTGTGGATCGCCATGCCGGTTATAGCTTGGGCGACGACCGTTAGGCCGCGTGCCGGTATCAGTTCTGACGCAGACCCTGCGGTAAGCCGATATGCAGGAAAACTGGTTGGATCCGATCCGGCAGCGCTACGACAGGAGCTTTCGCTGGGACGACTGGACGTATCTGGCCCCGCCGTGGGCCTGGTAGTCGGCGAACTATGGGTGCCGCAGTTGGCATGGTGAGAACTTCTCGGCAGTCGAGGTCGCTTCATCGCAACCTGGGTTCAAGTGCAGTATGCACTGCCTCTGGCTCTCTTCCTTGCTCGCAAGAGCTGGAATGCCTCCTGGAAAATGCGTTCAGCAGTTGAGAGCTTGTCAGAAGTTGGTATGAAGGCTATAGGAGGGTCGCGTGTCCTGTTGAAGATGCAGAACCTTCCAGCACTTCAGGGCAAATTGCGCTGTGAAACCACTTGCAGTGCGGTTGGCGGTAAATAAGTGTTGTGCTGTTGTATTGCTACGAGTGAGTTGGAGACTTCCTGCTGCTCTATTATTAGCCTTTGCGGCAATACGTGCTCGGCAATGACGCCTGAGACGAAAGGAGGAAGCGCCGATACGAGGGTATATAGACTCTGCACTGTCAGGTCTCTACGGGAATGGCTGCAACACCCGCAACCAGCGAACACGCTATGACAACGGGAAAATGCCACGCAGGTTAAATCACGCAAACAGCGCCTCTGAGCGCCCAGAGCCAGCAAATCGCAACCGTTAAACGCGCATGTGAGATCATATGCACAGCTACTCCTGGGCATCGCTACAACACCCTCAGCCAGTAAAATGGATAAAAGAAAGGGAATGCTTTGAACATGAAATCACGGACCCAGCAATGCCGGCAGCGTCGGCTGCCATACCACCTGAAGACAAAGTCGACGATGGAGAAACGTGAGACGCACGAGTTCCCACAAAGACAGTTTTAATACACGGCGATCTTGCAACTAGAGTCACAGCATGAGAAATCGGCGAGCTCTTTGAACGTCCCACACGGCACGGTTCACACGGCAGTGGCGAAGACGTGAATCCGCATCGGTCTAGCCCCGCTCTTCTGCCTGACTGAGCGTTGCTTCGTCGATGGTTTCACGGAATGGAGCGGCAACGTAAATTGGAGCATCGGAATCGAGCCGGCTTTTCCCCCCACTCGACAGCGAAAGCGTCACAGTCCGCGGAGCTGATTATCTGCACACCGCATCGAACGACGACAGAGAGCACATAAAGCCAAGCCGTCACCGCTTCGTTTCACACGGCAGTGGCGACGACTTGGATTCGCATCGGCCTAAGCCCAGATTTAATAATAACATTATATAATATTACAAATAATTTATTACTTTCATTTCATTAATGATATAAACAATATTATATATATAATAATATTATGTTAACAACAATATTAACATTAGGATTATAATTTGTAGTATTTATTATTATTTTAATATTAACATTGCTAGAAAAAAAATAATGCTGCCAATGACCTTACTGCAAGTAAGGGCTTGCAGCTTAGAGCTGGTGGTTTAAAATTCTTCACGTCGCCTCCACTGTCTAGTTGAAATCTTTTGTTGTTCAAAGGTGTCCAATGAGCTAGCTAAGTTGAAGTATGATATGCGAGCAGTTTCTTAAGCTGAAAGAGGAGCTCCGGCAAGAAATGAAGACGATGAAGGGATCATCTGAGCGGAGTTTAAAAACTAAATGCGGGAAATGCGTGCTGAGCAGGTTGAAACAAACAAAGCTCTTTAATATGCGAACGAGACACTCGGGGAGCTCTAAAAAAGTACTGGAAAATGAAAGAGAAAAACATTTATGTTAGACGAAGAGAATGAAAAGCGTCGTTCCAGGCGTAGGACACTACACCCCGATTCATACATCAGGTGCAACGCAGCGAAAGCCTTGCAAGTAGTTCGCAAGAAAATAAAGGAGGCATATCACTACGCGCTCGTTTCGAGGCCGAGTGGTTTCCGCGGAAACGGGCTCTATTCCGAGCATACAAGTTTACAGTAACTTGCGTCGCGTGCCTGGACATCTTCGCAGTGCAGATCTTAAAGAAAATACTCGCTCCGAAGAGGCAGTCGAGGTCTCCGCGTGACGCAGCGCGGAGGGCAAAGCTGGCAGGGTTGCAGGGCAGTGAAAACGCAACACGAACAAAAACGACAAACAAAACATACAAATTCATCGAATCCGATCTTTTCTCCCTAAAAGGGTGCTCTTTATGAAGTTGATGGCAAATGTAAGATGTATAAAGCTTGCAGACAAGGCAACTATTATTTCCTCGCGTCAAGAGCGGGCACTATTTTTCATCGTGGATGTGGAGAGCGCGAACAAGAGCTCTAGCTTTGGCAGTGTTGCACTTATCAAACGAAGACAGGAACACTGAAGAATTTGAGAAACGCCTTACTCATTTAAAGATGTACTGGCGAAAGGCGAACATTGAAATGAATGGCGTAGACAAGAAAGAGGATGATAGTGCGCTAGATATAGTTTCCGATCTTCGAAAGGCTATGAGGGAGCCTAATATCGAAGCTGGCATACAGAGCCGCCATTGTTTTCCCGCCTGAGCAGGGAAAACGCCATTCTTGTTCCATTTAAGTCACGAGCGAAGCGAGATGTGACGCTCAGTAAAGCGAAGAAAATGCGCCTTACGAACACTGATCTAGGATTTGAAAGCACTGACTCTTTATATATTAACGAACACATTTGCCCTGCTCTGAAACCTCTGCTTGGTCTGGCTAGCAAAAGGAATCTAGAGCATCAGTGGAAGTACATCTGGTCGATAAATAGAAAAATCTTCGCTAAGCATGCAGACGACTTTGATGCTGTGCAGATAAAAAGTGAAAACGACCTTTAAATGATCTGCAAGGCCACTTTCAGCGCAGAGCAGAGATATTGCATCTATCGAAAATGCGCTGCCGCGAATTTCTTTTCCCCAAAAACATACAGGTTGAGAAACCCATACAAAGCGCTCTTTTACACATTAGCACGCCCTCTGCTTGTAATAAGGATAAGTGGATTACTAGCTTTCTGGGTGAGTTCAGTTTCAACTTTAAAATAATATTGTTGATGGAAACCTGGTATTATGGGTAATGAAATATGTTATACTTAGGTGGGTATATTTTTATTTTTTTTTTTGTTAATGACTATGAAATTGTTCCGGAGTTTTCAGAAACTTGTGATTTTGAAATACCAACATAAAAATCTAACCAAAAAGTGGTAACAGCTGTGTTCCGGCCCCCGGATGAAAATGTATCAACTTTTTTACATTGATCTACATTATCCCTGACTATGTGCATGTTAATAACTACTAGCTAGTTTGCGCAGCCGATTTTAATATTAACATTGCTAGACAAACTACTGCTACAAATGACCTCATTACAACGTTCCACTGCTCTGGATTCACAAATATAATTGAAACGCAAACTGGCGTCACGACATCCCTTATGTCTGTATTTGATTTACTTATAACCAACATAGACAGGGCCATTTCCGAAGGTGCGACTATCACATCAGATATTAGTGACCACTGTCCGGTCTTTACGGTCTGCAATTCAGAAGCAAAAACTTGAAGCAATAATTCTAAGCCTACTACATTGCAGTATATAACAGACCTGGCTTTAATGTCAATCAAAAGTCATATCGCCATTTTGATTGGTCTTTGATCTTTCACATTAAAACACAAGTGATGCTTACACCGCATTTATCGAAGCTTTCGTAAAGACATACATGAAACACTTTTCATTTAGGAGCTTTACGAAGGCAAAAAATATGCGGAAACCGTTGGTCGCTAGGACTCAAGTAAGCATAATAACAAAGAAAAATAAATTGATCAGGATTTTCTGTGCACGCGCTCGCCTGCTGTTGTAGATAGTCTTAAAGCAGCCAGAAATAGACATGATGCCGAACTGAGACGGGCCAAGAAATTATATTGCCAGGCATTGTACGGTGACATTACGAGCAGGGACCCAGATATTGTTTGGAAACCAGTAGATAAGGTGTTAGGGCGAGCAAAGAAAAGCACCGAGCCAAACAAAAGTACATTTAAGAACTGAGAGTTGACTGGAAGGGCACTCGCGGAACATTTCAGTGAACATTTTGCGCAGTGTATACCACAGGGTAATAAGCAAGCTAGCTTAGCTGCATCTATGCATAGTCTTCCCGAAAGTCTGTTTTTGCAGCCAACCAAAGAATCAGAAACCTACACAACATTCATTCAATTGAACAATAGTAGTGCACTAGATGTGGTTAATACAAAAATAGAACCTGTTAAATATGCCTTGAAGCTTATTATTTCTCTTCTAACTCATATATATTACTTGGTACATGAGACTGGGGTAGTTCAAGATACCAATAAAAAAGCTAGAATAACTGCAGTGTATGAAGGAGGCGATAAAGGTCTCGTCTCGAATTACAGACCAATATCTGTTATCGGGGGCTAGGAAAACTAATTTAGAATCGAGTAATGCCTCTCTTAGACAAGCATAGAGTGCTAATCGATGCGCAACACGGATTTCGGAAAACAGATCAACAGAGTAAACCTTATTGACTCTCAAATAAAATATTTTGCAAAATATAGAAAATAATTATTAGACCTTAGGTTTATTTACTGACTTCGCGAAGGCGTTTGATTGTCTTAATCACAAAATACTCCTGCGCCACCTTTCACTTTATGGAATTCGTGGCATCCCACTGGAACTGTTTCGATCGTATATGTGTGGTAGAGTTCAGAGCGTATGCGTCGCTAGAGAAGAGTCACATTTTTCAACCTTTACACATATTGTACCGCAAGGGAGTATTCTGGGGCCTTTATTATTAAACTTATACGTAAATGCCATCGTTACACTAGACCAAACAGCGAAGTTCATAATTTATGCAGATGAACAGCTCTCTATTATTTTCCGTTCCAAATGCACCCAAATTAGTAATAAAATGTAATTCCATGCTTGAAAACTATTACTCTGGTCACAGCACAAAAAGAGAAATATTAATTTAGCAAAAAGAAAAGCAATTCTCTTCCGGGCAAAAATAAGCCACTTGAAAATCTAAACGCTATTAGGTACGCTGGTAGTGAAGTTGAAGTCGTGCATGAGCACAAAATTTTGGGAGTTGTTTTCACGGCTAAACTGAACTGGGATGCGCAATTGAATAACGTGTAAAAGCTCCCTGCAATAACGGGAGCATTGTCACGGTTCCGGACACTATTGCCCTCAAAGTTTATGCGTCAAATTTATTATGGACTCTTTAACTTTCACATTAATTATTGCAGCCTAATTTGGGCAACCCCTACCAAAACAAATATCGCGAATATTCTGTGCCTCCAGATGAAAACCCTACACCCCATCGCAAATGTACATTACATAACCCCAACAAACATTTTGTTGCGAATGTATGAAATTATCAGAATTGAGCGCATGTATGACTTCCGCATGCTATGTTTGTTTTCTTTGTCTAACTGCTCTTACAAGGCTTTTATTAGCGAAACGGCGTCGTTAATAAGTAAAAATACTTTTGCTAATACTCGCAGCACTGATATTCGGTTTGTCCCTTAGTTTAGAACTAATTATAAACTCCAAACACTAAATATAACCTTCCTCATATATTCAACAAGTATAGATACACTGCAAATTTCAAATGCAAAGAATTGCGGTGGCATTTTGTTGAGCTGTGAAATATTTGTATTTTTGTTACTTCTGATCTTGCAGGTGCACACTGACGTACAGAACAAATTTTATGCATTTATCTATAAAGTTTTGATTGTGTTGTACTAGTTTATGCCTCTATTTTGCTTTCAGTTGTGAACAAAAGTGGCATACAACACTGAGCTCGGGAGAACTGCATTTCAACTTCATCTAGCAACAGCTATCTCGGATCAAGACACTCATGGCGGTGCCCATTTTCGCCTGATGCACGTGACCCTGTCGCTGACCCTTACGCTGTCGCTAGATGGCATTTAAATGCAGTTTTCCCGAGCTCCATCACCAGCTGAATGTTGTATACAACTTCTGCTCGCGACGGTGCATCTGTTTAAAATGTACACTAGAGAACCGTCAGCATGTCTGTGTGATATTTCATTTCCTTACACATACTCCTTATTTTTGCAGTAATATGAGCTTAAAACCTTCGTAGTTTACATCAAGCGATTGCATTTATGGAATATGTTCATTTTATGTATCCTGTAGTGTGTATCTACCTCTCGTTTTATATGTATCATTCTCATATAGTATTTCTCTTACATGTCGATGCCACTGCTTTGTAAAGATAACGGTTTTCCGAGTCCCGTCTGGCTGCAAAACCAGCTTTTTGCTTGGAGATCCCTCCAGTTGTACTGGTGAATATAAAAATCAAATCAAATCAAAACTGCCGACCGTATAGACGAATGGTACGAGAGGTCTCGTTCCAAAGAACCCGTCTCATGGTTTTGTTCCAAAGAACAAAGGCTGGCGTGGTTCCTCTACACGGAACTCTGTAAGGCGCATGTTGCATGGAGGGATGGAGCCTGCTGCCTAGATTGATCGCCTGCGGGGCCGTGACTCTCAGCTCGTGACCAGATAGTGAGCCAGCTGACTTCGCTTCCTTATCATGGTCCTGGCAGCAGCGGCGAATGTTTCTATAGCATGAAGCCGTGATGGACAGCCTGCACGCGGAGCCAGGCTTACCTTGGTCGCCGCACTATAGGAAGCCTATCAACCCCGCGTCTTGACTCCTGTCGTAGGGATGGACCTGCTTAGGACCAGCCGCGCGGATTCAAAGGGGAAACGACGCCCAGGTGAAGCTAACGATTGAGGGAGGAGGGTGGGGGAATTCTGCATTCCCCTCGCCCACTCCACGATAGGAATACTCTCCCCCTCTTTTTCAAGAGTACCTCCCATCCTTCCCACCTTGGCCTCCTTCCTCCGGAACCACTGCGGGGATGGGGGCGATGAGGGGAAGTTGCGTGGAGTGGCGGGCGGCTGCTCCTTCCCTTACCCTTTCAACTCGACGGGCAGTTTCGGCGAAGAGAGACGTCTCAAAGTCGCTGCCTGCTGGCATGCTGCTAGTACCGAGGATGAACATTGTGAAATACCAATAAACAACTTGGCCTGATGGCTGCGTTCTAAGGTGATGTTCTCTGCCGCTGATGTGGCCCGACCTAACGGCGCGTTGCTTTCGGCTCTGAGGGCAGAGCTACCGAGCACCGTACGAACCCCAAAATTGAGAGTAGACTGCCGTATTCGGTATACGGCAGATGCTTTGCAGTGAATTCAACAAAGTGTAAGCAGACAATATTTGTGGTTTCATCACTGCATGGCTGTTTCACATGCGTGCGCGAATAGACAGCTCATTATCCAGGGATGTATTATTGGCCCCCGTACTCATGGTCGCTGTGCAATTGAGCATCATTCCCTCAGCCGCATGGCGCACATTCCAAACAACAAATACTGCAGCTTTCAGAAGCCTTCCTTCCTGCCACCTGTCTTAACTGCTACTCTAAAAGTAATTAACCGTTGCTTACTTTCATATAATGACTTAGTTGCATATTATGACGAGATTCCGTATAACTACAAGATTTCTCCGAAGAAACAGTAATTTGATTTCCAACTGCTGGTTAGAGTCAAGAAATTCTTACTGCATGCAAAAGCAGCTGCACATACTAGGCAGTCAAGCTGTCATTAGGACAAGGAATCTCTAGCAGCGATAGTTTTTTTCTTTGTATCTTTCAAGTATACATCCGATGACGATGCAGACAGACAAAAATTGCAATGCGTAAAAGGCAACAAAAGTAATGCGTCAAGCCACAACCCTAACCGCTGCACACAATGGAAACATTCTGAGCGCCACTGCAGAGAAAGAAAACAGAACACAGAACCGTACACAGGCACTCCACTAATTTTGAAATCTTAAACTGAAGCGCCGTCCAAACTTACCGGAGCGCCTTGGCGGCCATATTGCACAGGCAGCTTTCATAAACGTACAACTCACCGATGTGACATCGCTAACGAGATGGTGTGGCAGGCGGCCAAGAAGAAGAACCTGTCATCCACATGTATCAATTCTTGGGAATACACTTCGGTAGTACCTTGCAGAGATTGCAATCACTATGCATGCAATCCTATCAGGTGTGCTCCGGTAGGGACGTGGTCCGCATCCCCGGTGAAGTACTGGCCTGCTTGTTGCTGGTAGTGAATGGCTTCGTAGCAAAGTCGCCTCAGAATTCTAACTGCGAGCAGTTTTTAAGGGCCACCGTAGTTGAATGGCAACGGCAGGTGCGGGTGATACAGACGCAATACGATGTGTTCCTCGGAGCTAGTAGGTCTACCATAAATGCTTCATACATGTTTCTCGGCACGGACCAAGGGTTTCATTGCATTGGTAAAGTGACGCCATTCGACATTGGTCAAGTTATTTAATATAAGGAAAAGGCTTTCTCTGGACTGTTGTTCAGGGCAGTACCTTTAGAATAAAACTTTTGACGTCCCAGTGGGCCGGTCCTTCCGTTGAGCTTTCCTGAAGCGGGGTCTTCCTGCTATACATCATGACGCTAACGAGGATTGTCAAACGACTTGAACAAAGCTTAAACACCTCTTTTCTGGCAAAGAGGCTCGACCGAGCCACGCCTACGCTTACTTGTGTTCGAATAAGACAGCCGCGGCTGTTTGCTGACCAAGGAAGATTCATGAGTTGAAGTGTGGCGTCTGCGATCTCTCTGTCGGCCATCCAATCCAACTCGCTCACAACACGAGCCTCTCCTGTCTCAGCCAAGGAGGATATAAAAAACTACTGGAGTGGAAGTCCCCTATACCGGCCAATGGGCTGGGGTGAAGCCTGCGGCAGCCATCTTGTGGTGGGCAAGAATTGGCCTGCCAAGCGCTTGGAAGCACTGTTCGCGGCCGTCGCCACTGTGTTTCAAGTGCTTAAAGGATTTTTGAGTCCTAATGCAATGTTGTGGGCTACCAGCTGAGCAAGTCTTAATTAATTACAAGTCTTAATTAAGCACGGTGAATTAGTTAACTGCTGATGAACTTTAGATTGTATACATCATCGAGTCATATGTCATTAGATAGGATATGTCGAGTATAAATGCACTGGCTTTACTTAATTCCTAATTAATTATGCTAATTAGATAATTGTCTATAAATGTTTAAATACATGCGTTGGCTACAAGTCATATATCGTTGGATAGCTTATGCCGAGTACAAGTGCTCTAGACTAACTGCAAGTCTAATTATTTACCGCTAATTCGTCAATTGTGATTAAACCTGAATTGAATGCTAACCTTTCAACTCATATATCGTGGTGTAGCTTATAATGAGTACAGTTGTACTAGACTAATATATTCGCAATTATCAGTAATTAATTAGCGCAATTAGCGGTAAATAATTGAAACATATAGCTAGTCTAGTGCTGTTGAACTTGGCATAAGCTATCCAATGATATACGACTTGTAGCTATAGCATGTATTTTAATATTTATTTACAATTATGCAATTATCAGTAAATAATTAGTGCTATTAGCGGTAAACAATTATCTCAATTAGCGGTAAATAATTAAAACGTGCAGCTAGTCCAGTGCTGTTGGACTTGGCATAAGCTATCCAACGATGTATGACTTGTAGCTATAGCATGTATTTTAATATTTATTCACACACGTGCAATTAAAAGTGAATAATTAGCGCAATTAGCGATGAATAATTAGAACGTGCGGCTAGTCAAGTGCTGTTGCACTTTGCATAAGCTATCCAACGATGTAGGACTTGTAGCTATAGCATGTGTTTTATTCTTTATTCGCAATTTTGCAATTAGCTGTAATTAATTAGCGCAAAACGCTACTAATATGCTCTGGAACCATTTATGACGCCATAAACAAACATTCTTCCTAGCGGCGTTGTCATGCAGTAAAGAAATATCCGTAAACGGGCCGCGCGCTTGACTGCGGCTGCTGCCGCGAATTTGGCCGCCTGTATGTTTTACCTTCCCCAAGATGGCGGCACGTGGGCGTCACCTTTTGGACGTCACCTCCACTCCAGGAGTTTTTATATATCCTCCTTGGTCTCGGCCCTATGTTTGTGGAGTTCATCAACAGGCAGAATCCGCCCGTGATTCTCTTCACCTGCACTTCACTGTTTGGCATAGTGTCGCGCCCTGGTGAAATACTCGCCGAGAAGAATAAGGCAGTGACCAGCCGGAAAGCCAGGAGTTTTGGATAGACATTGGCAGAATTTTCTCTTCAGGATAGACCATTGCGAAACATAACAAATCGAACATATATACCAATCCACCGCTTGGGTAAAAGTGGAGAGTTCTTGAGCTCGTGAGATGGATAGACCGAAGAAATTCAGCACATTTATGATGTAAGTATTGCCGCGAAACCTTCAAAACTGTGTTTGTTGTTTTTTAACAGCCGTCGGCATGCGGCATTATCACCGTGATTCTAGCACGCGTATCAATTCCGTATCCCGTGTTTGTTCATGCTCGTTGTCGCGATACGACGCGTTATAGTTTTCTTTGTTGCGAACCATTTCGCCGATATCTGTCTCGAAGATTCCGATCATTCGCGTATGTTTCTACAATGCTCCAGGTTGTGCTAGTAGCAGTTTGCGACGTTATCTATATTGTTCCGAGCAGCCTGTAAATTGAGCATTGACGAGTGTGACGGGCATTCTTTTTTCGACGATCGACGAGCACGTTTGTTTCCATCGTCGCCGCCGAACTGCTTAGTTCTTTTGCGGGCGCAAGTCAGCCCAATAAAGAGTTAATTTCAGTACCATCAAGCCTGTGTGTTCTTTTGGTGTCATGGCCTTGTCACCACTACGTGACATCTTGTGGAGGTGCTGCCTTTGATCCTTCAAGCGAAGACCCTAGTCTTGTTCCTGTCGCCCTGGGGGACCAGCCTACAAGTCACCGAACCAGCCGCCGACACCAAGGCCTACAGCCCGAACACAGTCTGATGCCTGACCATGTTTGTCTCCGGAAGGCATCAACTTTGGAAATGGCCTAGTGAACCGCACCAGTCATCTTCGTGCAGCCCCGTGGGCCGCCAACTTCCAAGGACTGCCAAGTGAAGGTGCGGAAAACTGGATGGACCTTTTCGACCATGCGGCAGAATTCAACGGCTGGAACGACACTGCGAAACTCAGGCAAATCTACTTGTTCTTCAAGGACATGCCCGAGCTTGGTTAGAAAATCACGAGACTTTGGGAGATATTCAAAGCACAGCTTTTGATGGCCTTTGCAAGTTCGGTTCGGAAAGAAAGAGCTCAGGCCCTCTTCCAATCAAGACTTCAACTCCCAAATGAGCCCTGTCCTGACGCTGGGGCTAAGTCGACCCGGCCTTCACTTGGTAGCGTGCAGAGACTCGGGGTTGATGAAGGATTGAATCTTCGAAGTTGGTAAAATATATACAAGCAGGTTTAATGGCACTTTGAGAAAACTTATTTACATGATTATTTACATGAAAAAGAAGGGTATAATAACAAAATGGCAAGCGTTAAGAGTTCATAGCGAGAAGCGACTGGATGAGCCGTTTACCCAGGGCTCAGAGCGACATTTCGTGCTCTGCAGCGTCCTTAAAACCCCCTATGTCCAGCCCCTCTCTGAAGATGCTGACCAACCAAATCCAGGGCACGCCCCTCAGATATCGGCATCCAATCGAACACATCACTGCAGTGATGGTCTGAAGCACTGACTGGCCCGGCATTGTTTCGTTGAGCCTGGTCACTTGTTGGCGGGAAAAGCTTGGGAACGGCGAGGAGGTACATTTCTATTCTTCAGCCAAGAATCGATAGGCTGGTTCCGGCAAGTGGATTTACTTCTCAGAAACCCAAGTGCACGTGCGCGCCGCATACGCTTCCAGCATTGTCCCTTTCCGGCAATTGCAAATCTTTCCTGCATTCCCGGGAAATCATCTAATGGCCGTATGCGTCATGCTCCTTTCTTGTCCTGCAAGTCAGCGGACATGTCACTCTGTGGTCTCCTTTAGATAGTAGGCATTCCTCACTGGACGATGGCGCTTCTCGACTGGAAGGGTGAACAAAAGAAAGAAAGCACTTCCGGCTATTTCCCGCAGGGGGACATTTCTTTGTGTTTTTCTAGACGTTCCCTTGACAGGGTCAATTTAGCATTTGCAGGGTGTCCACAAAGCAAAACAGGCTTACACAAAAGGATTCCTGGAAACAGGCTCGCTTAGCGCCCTTGTACCAACAGCACATATCCACAGCACTTATCCTATGCCCACAGGCGAACAATAGAGCGCGCAAGTGCGGATGATGCACGGTCGTAACAGCCTCCTCCCCCGCCAGAAGAGTCTCGGAGGGCAGCAGTCGCAGCTGCTGCATGAAGAGACGACTTAATGGCCTGCACATGAACGCTTGAAGCTCGCTGTTGCTTGTCGCGTTGTCTTGATTGTCGTAGGCCAATTTGCTTGAGCTGTCTCTGAAACTCAACCACATGTCCAAGCAAGCACTCGGCTCCCGTCTGAAGAGACCAGGTTAAAAGAAAACTGCCATTGTTGTTCGAGAAAAGCCCACTCTCAAGACGTTCAGGACCCACGTATGCCTCGAAAACCAAACGTGCTGCTTTACATAGTCACATATATTCAAGCGCACGAAAAGAAAAAAAGAACCTGAGTATCAATTTGGATACATGGCGAGGAACACCTCGGACCGCTTAGAAACAGCGGCTAAGCGCGTCCGCATTCCCATTTAACTTCCCCTTTTTGTATCTTATTTCAAAATTGTACTGCTGTAAAATCAAGCTCCACCTAAGAAGGCGACTGTTCTTCGATGTCGCAGTTTGCAGCCAAGCCAGGGGACAATGGTCCGAATCTACGGTGAATTTGGCCCCTCCAAGATAGCACTGCAATTTTTGTATGGCCCATACAATGCAAGCGCACTCTTTCTCTGACGCGCAATAAGCTCTCTCTCTAGAACTCAGTTTTCTGCTCAGGTAGAGCACGGGGTGCTCATTACCGTCGTCATCTCTCTGGCAGAGAACAGCACCTAGCCCTCGATCACTGGCATCACACTGGACCGTGAATTCTCGGCCATAGTCTGGAGCTCGCAATACCGGGCGGCTAATCAGCACAGCCTTCAAGTTTACGAAGGAGGCTTCCTTTTGTTCGTCCCAGACTACATTTGTCGGTTCTGTCTTGCGGAGAGCGTCGGTCAGAGGACTGGCCAAAGCTGAATAGTTAGGGATGTAGTGATTGTAGTATCCAGTCAGACCCAGGAATGCTCGAATTTCCGTCTTCGTGCTCGGCCGCGGGTAGTCTGCTACCGCAGAAATCTTAATCTCGCTGGGTTTCCTGAAACCTTGACCTACATTGTGACCCAAGTAGTCCACAGTCGCCCTTGCCAGGCAACATTTCTCGGCCTTTACGGTTAGTCCAGCTTGACGCAAAAGGCTAAGTACAGCTCTTAGATGTACCATATGGTCCGCCCATGAGTCGGAAAAAACCGCAATGTCGTCTAAATAAGGCACCGCGAATGTTTCACACCCCTTTAAAACCCTATCCATGAGTCGGGAAAAACAAAATGGAGCATTTTTGAGCCCGAAACTCATCATTGTTGGCTGGTAGCTGCCCGTCGGAGTGACGAAAGCCGCGTATCTGCTGGCGCGTTCAGTGAGCGGTACTTGCCAGTATCCTCGAGTAAGGTCCAGCGTAGTCACATATGCCGCTCTACTGACCTGTTCTACTCTCTCCTCAATATTCGGAATAGGATACACTTGATCCCTGGTGAGAGAATTTAGCTTTCGGTAGTCTACCACAGGCCTAGGGTCTTTACCTGGAGCTTCTACTAAGATCATAGGCGAAGCATAATCGCTTTCCGAGGGTTTTATTACTCCCAATTCCAGCATGCGAGTTACTTCCCTATCCAGAATTTCTCTTTGCCTTGGAGAGAATCGGTAGCACCTTGATCGCACTGGCACGTCTGAAGTCAGCTCAATATCGTGCTCAGTCAAATCAGTCCTGCCTGGCCTGTCCACGAAACAGGCCTCAAACTCTGTTATTATTTCGCCCAGATCGGACAGCTGGGATTTCTTTAGTTCTCCTCTCTGCTCCGTCTTTCTGAGAAGCTCCTGAGCGTTGCTTCCTTTTCCGCTGAGGCAAATCAAGTTGTCCCCCATCTCCTCGGGAAGGTTTAACGTTAGATTTACCACGGCTTCCCTCTGCACATAAGGCTTCATAAGATTGCAATGATAAATGCGCACTTCTTTACGCCTACCGGGAATTTTCACTGCGTAGTTAGTGTTAGAAAGCTTTGCAACGACTTCAGCCGGTCCTTCCCACTGTACTTCGAGCTTATTCTGCCTTGAACTTCTCAGCAACATCACCTGGTCCCCGATACAAAACGTCCTTTGACGGGCTGACTTTTCATAGTACACCTTGGAACGAGCCTGGGCTGACTTCATGCTGGCCTCAACGAGTTCCTTAGTGTTATGTAAGCGATTCAAGAGGTTCAGAATGAATTCTACTACTGTTGGGTCTTCTCCGCGCCCCTCCCAGGCTTCGCGCACCATTCGCAAAGGTGAGCGCAGTGACCTTCCGTACACCAACTCGGCTGGGCTAAATCCAGTGGATTCGTGCGGCACTGACCGCAAAGCGAAAAGCGCTGCAGACAGGCAGGTATCCCATTCGCGCTTGTTTTCATAGCACAGTCCCCTCAGGACTTGTTTGAGAACAGAGTGCCATCTTTCTACGCTGTTGCTCTGCGGATGATGGATCGAGCTATGCACTACCTTAATGCCGCATCGCTCGAGAAATGAGGTGGTGAGGACACTCGTGAAAACGCTACCCTGATCACTCTGGACCTCGGAAGGGAATCCAACTCGTGCAAACACTGACAGCAGCGAATCCACTACACTCTCGGACGTCACCTCGCGCAGCGGAACAGCCTCTGGAAATTTCGTGGCTGGGCATAACATAGTGAGGATATAACGGTACCCTGACTCTGTCACAGGAAGTGGCCCAACTACATCTGTTACTAACCGGTGAAACGGCTCGGTAATGGTTGGTACTAAAACCATCGGAGCTTTCCACTTATCTTGCGCCTTTCCAACCCGCTGGCACGTGTCGCATGACCGTACAAAATTTTCCGTGTCCTTAAAACATCCAGGCCAATAGTATTCTTGCAACAGCCTCTGCTTTGTTTTCTTTATTCCAAGGTGACATGACCACGAGCTGCCATGGGAAAGTCGCAGTAAGTCTCCGCGGTACTTTTGGGGAACGACTAATTGGTCCCGCTCTACTCTGCGCTTATCCTTGAATAAGCGATACAGCACTCCCTTTCTCATCTCAAAAGAAATATTCTTTGCTGTCTTAGTGGCGCGGTGGCTCTCCCTTATCTCCTGTATCTTGGGATCATTGGCTTGCTCCATAGCTAAGTCCTCTCGGGTTCCACTCAAAAGTCTCGTGAGATTACTAGACACTGGCGGCAAGAGGTTACTCTCAAGAACGTCCTCATTCCGCGTCTCATCAAGCTCACTTTCAAGTTGACTTATCTGAGATGCCTCGCTCTCAAAGTTTTCTGACCCGCTATCTTCCGCATCGACCACTGTTTTAACTGCCGTTTCCTCCGCTGTGGATTCTTCTGGAATGAGCAGTGTAGCTAGTTCTCGCGCCTTTGAACGTGTTAAGGCTTGCGCAACTCTGTCTCCGAAAAGGATGCCCCTCTTTCGCAGTAGCATGTCCGATTTGTTGGAGAACAAATACGGATAGCACTTAGGAAGCTTTCCTGAAACGGCAGCCTCGGTTGTCAACTTGCCGAAAGGGCCCTCGATGACCACGTTCGCGATTGGCAAGCACACACTCTGTTCCTCCACTACCTGGCGAATCCACGCACACTGTCCTGTATAGTCGGAAGGCGACACATACGCCGGATGGACAACATCCATCGTTGCGGCCGAATCGCGCAGTACCTTGCAAGGCTTCCCGTTGACTACTAGGTCATGCAGGTAGGGTTCTAAAAGCTGCATATTTTCATCGCAGTCACTGACATACGAGAAAGCAATCTTTTCTTTCCGGCAGTTGACGGCAATGTGACCCTGCTCATTACACCTAAAGCATGTGAGCGGCTTCCTAGCCTCAAGCTTATTCTTTGTGTTCTGCGCGTTGGTCACTTCCCCACTTTTCTCACTGCCGTCCTTTCTAGGGAATTTGCCTGAAGAAACTTTCATTTCGTCGTTTCCAACTCTAGCAAAGTGCCTTTCCTGACGGTTATTCACTCTCAACTTGGGATTGCGGGGCCTATCCACTGCTGGGTTGCTGAATTGTCGGCGCGAAGCATACTCCTCAATAAGTTCGGCAGCTTCAGTTGCCGACTTAATTTCGCCTCGGTCCTGTAACCAATTTCTTTCTTTTTCTGGGAGGCAGTTATAAAACTGCTCCAAAAGAATTCGCTCGACTACAGCGTCCCTATCACTGTAGGAATCAGTGCTCTTTAGCCACTCGCCCAAATTAACTCTTAAATTGTACAGGAATTCAGGGTAACTCTCGTCCCTGGACTTAGTAGCGTTCCGAAAACGTTGTCTGAACGCCTCGGCGCTAAGCCTATACTTCCTCAGAAGGCAAGCTTTGACCCTCTCGTAGTTGTCCGCGTCCTCCTTGCTTAGCCGCGCGACAACCTCCGCTGCCTCGCAGGGCAGAACCGTCAATAATCTCTGAGACCAAGTGTCTCGCTGGAAGGACAGTTTTTCGCAGGTTCGCTCAAAGTTAGCCAGATACAGACCGATATCCCCTGATATCACATATGGCTGCATGTACTTTGACATCTTGAAATCTGCCTCCTTGTTGAGAAGAGGTACCGCTAGCTGGGGACAATTGCCCGACCTCTTGCTCAACTCTAGTTCTAATTTCCGGAGCTCAATTTCTTGGTCCAGCTTTTTTGCTTCTCTTTCACGCTTCTTTTCCTCTTTTTCCCACTCACGTTCGCGCTCCTTTTCCTCTTTTTCCCGCTCTTTCTGCTGTCTGAGCTGCTCCTTTTTTTGACCGATGAGGTTCCATGCTTCACTGAGCTCCTCATCATCGGTTCCCAGATCAGTGATTGCCTTTATAATCAAGGGTTTTCGTGCCAAACCACTTGTATCAATTCCCAATTCCTCACACAATTGCAACAGTTCCGTTTCTGCAGCTTTTGTAGGTCCATGATCGCTCCGAGTGTCGGCTACTTCCAAAACAACAGTGCAAACTACCAAACCTAAAGGCGTTTCAACACTTTTTACCAGTTCTAAAATCTAACCCTGTTCTAGAACCTGGTCCACATCAGAAGAAAAGCCAAGCACTCACCCACACATGCGATCGATGTTCCGAGCTGCTTTCTTGTTGGCCGATTGTTGCTCCTGCTTGTTGCTTGAGATGCCACCTCCGATCACCAGATGTTGTGGCTTGTAGATTCTGATCCACCTCGAATCACCAGATGTTGTAGCTTGTAGATCCAGATCCCACCGCTGCCACCAGTTGTCGTGACGCTGGGGCTAAGTCGACCCAGCCTTCACTTGGTAGCGTGCAGAGACTCGGGGTTGATGAAGGATTGAATCTTCGAAGTTGGTAAAATATATACAAGCAGGTTTAATGGCACTTTGAGAAAACTTATTTACATGATTATTTACATGAAAAGAAGGGTATATCAACAAAATGGCAAGCGTTAAGAGTTCATAGCGAGAAGCGACTGGATGAGCCGTTTACCCAGGGCTCAGAGCGACATTTCGTGCTCTGCAGCGTCCTTAAAACCCCCTATGTCCAGCCCCTCTCTGAAGATGCTGACCAACCAAATCCAGGGCACGCCCCTCAGATATCGGCATCCAATCGAACACATCACTGCAGTGATGGTCTGAAGCACTGACTGGCCCGGCATTGTTTCGTTGAGCCTGGTCACTTGTTGGCGGGAAAAGCTTGGGAACGGCGAGGAGGTACACTTCTATTCTTCAGCCAAGAATCGATAGGCTGGTTCCGGCAAGTGGATTTACTTCTCAGAAACCCAAGTGCACGTGCGCGCCGCATACGCTTCCAGCATTGTCCCTTTCCGGCAATTGCAAATCTTTCCTGCATTCCCGGGAAATCATCTAATGGCCGTATGCGTCATGCTCCTTTCTTGTCCTGCAAGTCAGCGGACATGTCACTCTGTGGTCTCCTTTAGATAGTAGGCATTCCTCACTGGACGATGGCGCTTCTCGACTGGAAGGGTGAACAAAAGAAAGAAAGCACTTCCGGCTATTTCCCGCAGGGGGACATTTCTTTGTGTTTTTCTAGACGTTGCCTTGACAGGGTCAATTTAGCATTTGCAGGGTGTCCACAAAGCAAAACAGGCTTACACAAAAGGATTCCTGGAAACAGGCTCGCTTAGCGCCCTTGTACCAACAGCACATATCCACAGCACTTATCCTATGCCCACAGGCGAACAATAGAGCGCGCAAGTGCGGATGATGCACGGTCGTAACAGCCCGTCCTGGTCTACGTAGAGGAGATAAAGCGCCTGTGTCGTCGCGCCGACCCTAACGTGACCGAAAGTGAGAGAGCGAAATTTTTAATGCGAGGCGTGAGAGTCGCTTTTTGCAGGGCTTGTCCGGAATCCGCCGAAAACTGTGGACGAATATGAAAGTGAAGCATCAACCATCGAGAAGACGTTCGACACCCGGATGTGCCACTACGAGCGACCACTTCAGCCGGACTACTCAAGCCACTACCCCAGCGCATCTGCAAGCGGAGAAAACTTTCGGGACATCATCCGGGAGATCGTGCGAGAGGAACTCCGCCGATTGATTGCGGCCATCACTGAAAAAACCCCAGATGGCGATGCTCGCGGACGTCGTCCGTGACGAAGTCCACCAGGCGCTGAGCATTCCTAAAGCGACGGCTGTGACAGTTTCAGTGCAAGAGGCAGCAGTGATGAAGTACGCTGCTGCATTACGTCGCCCTGCACCCCGACGTGATGACTTTCCAAGCCCTCGCCGCTACCGTCCTGCTCCTGAAAGCCGCCCCTTGGCCCCCGTCTGCTAAGCCTACCAATGACCCCCAAGCCCCAGGAAGTGCGACGCCTGGAGGACAGCGAACAACCGGCAATTATGCTTCCACTGCGATGAGGCCGGCCACATTCTGCGCCGCTGCCATTACCGACGAATTGGTCTCCACGGATTTGCACTCGACGCACCACGACCACTCCGAGGTGAACGACCGCAAGAAATCGACAACTATCTGCATAGCGGTGAGATTGCGCCACCAAGCCGTCGGTTCAAGTCTCAGTCATCGTACAGGGCCCACTTTGCGTCGTCAGGCCGTAACTACGATGAGAGTGCGCGGAAGGTCCCCAAGCCCGCGTAGGGGAAACTAAACAGAGCAACCTTTGTTGGTAAGTTGCTTCGCGGCAAAAACACGAAGATCCTTCATCGCCAACAATGAGTGACGACGACGCAGCCATTAAATCGCCGATGCACGAGACGACAATATCGACAAGATCACGACCAGAGTTCAAGTTGACATTGCCGCCCATAGACGTTAGGATGGTGTGCCCCGGCCGCGACATCAGCACAAGATGAAGCAGAGATCAAACACCGAAGCCAACGTGCAATACTAGGACGCGAACAAGCGACCTTGAGGTTGCTATCGACGGACGCACCGTTACCGCCCAAGTGGACAACGGTGCCGACTACTCTGTCATCAGTGCAGCTTTCGCCGCCCAGCTCAAGAACATGACGACCACTTGGGACGTCCCGCTAATCCTCACCGCTGGTGGTAACCTTATTACGGCATCGTGGTGATGCAGCGCAAGGGTTACATTAAATGGACGTACCTACCTTACCAGCTTCGTCGTCCTACAGTACGGTTCTCACGATGTGATTTTGGGCATGGATTTTCGGATCGAACATCGAGCGATCATCGACTTCCGATCCAAACTCATCAAGCTCTTGACCGACAAAGCCATACCTGCTACAAGAATTTGAGGCATCACGTCGCTCTCAACGTCCTCGACGGAGAATTGACCGCGCCGCCCAGATCAAGCGTCATCGTCCTTGTGGTTACAACCGCAGTCGAAATTATGGAAGGGGTTGTCGAAGCAAATACTCAGTTGTTACTGGATAGAGGACTTGGCATCGCAAGAAGTATCGTCCGTTTCTGTCGTGGGCAAGCTGATGTGCTCGTCACGAACTTCACCGACGAATACCGGCACCTGAACAAGGGCATGACGATTGCTTTCCTTGACGAGCTAGCGGACACCCGAGAAGTCTTCGCTTTCCCCAGCCAACTTGAAGACGGCGCACCCAGCCGAGCCAAGCAGCCCAATTTCGACATTAACACAGCAAAGCGAAGTGTGCTGTCTTTCTTCACCAAAACGACTGGTGCCGCCCAGGCGCTGTTGGATGGCTGGATCACGGTATCACGCAGTATTACCTAAACTTGATCGCGTATGACCTGGCGTTCTCGCGGCGATACACGTTAGGGGCTTTGACGTAGCGGTCGAGCGTTTTCGTCCGTAATGATGCGATGCCCGAGACAGGCAAGACCGTATTCGCACACTTCTTGAAAACTATAGCAAGTGCTTTTCTTCAGCGTTGAAGGTGCGGCAAACTCCGCTGGCAAAGCATCGCATCATCATGGACGAAAACGCTCGACCGCTACGTCAAAGCCCCTACCGTGTATCACCGCGAGAACACCAGGCCATACGCGATCAAGTTGAGGAAATGCTGCGTGAAGACGTGATCTAGCCATCCAACAGCCCCAGGGCGGCACCAGTCGTTTTGGTGAAGATGAAAGACGGCACACTTCGCTTCTGTTTTGATTACTGCCGCTTGAATGGCGCAACTAAAAAGGATGCCAGCGTCGACGACACTCTAGACCGGCTCAGTAACGTTATATACTTCTCGTCAATGGACCTGAAGAGCGGCTACTGGCAAACTAAGATCGACGAAAGAGACCGCGAGAAGACGGCGTTCATAACAATGGACGGTCTCTTCGAATTCAAGGTAATGCCATTTGGCTTGTGCTCCGCACCAGACACATTTCAACGGGTAATGGACACTGTCCTGGCGGGCTTAAAGTGGCAGATTAGTTTGGCATACTTGGACGACGTCGTTGCGTTCTCCTCAAACTTTGAAGGCCATCTGAGAAGGCTTCGAACAGTACTTGACGTAATCAAGTCCTCATGTTTAACGTTGAAAGTAGAGAAATGTCACTTCACCTACAATGAGATGTTTATTGGTCATATTATCAACAAAGAATTCCCCCCGACCCACACAAACAGCTGGATTGCACAGTTTCCACAGCCACGTGACAAGAAAGCTGTGCGCCGATTCCTCGGACTGTGCGCGTATTACCGACGATTCGTCAAGAACTTTTTACGCCTCGCCGAACCTTTAATGCAGATTAAAAAGGCAGACGTGAAATTTCAATGGGAAGCACCGCAAGCGGAAGCCTTCGAGGAACTTAAGCGCCGCCTACAGTCTCCTCCTGTGCTAGGCCACTTCGACGAGAACGCCGAGACTGAGATACACACCGACGCGAGCAGTCTGGCCCTAGGCGCCGTTCTCATTCAGAAGAATACCGGACAGGAGAAAGTAATCGCCTATGCTTCAGGTCCCTCTCGAAAGCCGAAGCGAATTACTCGACCACTGAGAAGGAGAGCCTTGCGATCATCTGGGCCACTTCAAAGTTTCGCCCGTACATATACTGCCGACCCTTCAATGTGGTAAGCGATCACCACGCGTTCTGATGGCTGGAAAATTTGAAGGACCCCTCCAACCGCCTTCTCCGATGGAGCCTACGTCTTCAAGAATTCGACATCACAGTCGTCCACAAGTCAGGCCGCAAGCACACTGACGCAGACTGCTTGTGACGAGCCCCCTTTAATGCGCCGGCGAAAGACGGCGCATCAAAGGGGACCGGTAAGCGCTAGCAGTTTCGCAGAACAGCGATCAGACCCTGAGCTGAAAGCGCTAGCCGATGACTTAGAAGAAAAGACCGATTTCCCTCCTGCTGTGTTCAGGCGCAATTTATCATCGTTTGCGTTAAGCAATGGCCTCCTCGTTAAAAAACTTCGCACCCAACAGGACCGCGCCGCTTCTTATTGTGCCCAAAAACCTCCGGCAGGAAATTCTGCAGGCGTTGCACGATGAACCCACAGCAGGCCATCTCGAGTTTGCACGCACGTTGCGTCGAATACAGAAGTACTACTGGCCGCGACTGCCTGCCTAAGTTGCCCACTACGTGAAGACGTGTCGTGAGTGCAACGACGCAAGACGCCGCCGATCAGACCAGCAGGACTACTAAACCCAATTCCACCCTCAGACCTGCCCTTTCAACAAATTGGAATGGATCTCCTCGGCCCCTTTCCAGCTTCGTCTATGGGTAACAAGTGAATCATCGTGGTCACTTACTACCTTACCCATTACGCCGAAGCAAAATAACTGCCCAATGGTACCGCAGCAGAAGTTGTTAAATTTTTGTCGAGCAAATGCTCTTGTGACGCGACGCCCCAGAAGTGCTCATCGCGGACAGGGGAATGGCATTTACAGCAGAGTTTACGCAAGCCATCCTGGAATACAGTCATACGAGCCATCGACGAACTGCATACCATCCCCAGATCAATAGCCTTACGAACGCCTGAACAAAACGATCGCGGACTTGATTGCCATATATGTCGACGCTGAAAACAATACCTAGGATGCCATCGTGCCGTACGTGATCTTCGCCTATAACACGACAGTCCAGGAGACGACCAGAGCGACCCCGTTCAAGCTTGTGTACGGCAGGGAGCCCACGATGACGCTCGACGTAAGGCTGCCGCACGCAACCAACGAGGACAACTTTGACATCGCCGCCTACCTGCAGCGTGCAGAGGAAGCCCGACGATTCGCACGGCTGCGTATTAAAGAGCAACAGCGCACCGACACCCGACGATACAACTTACGACGACGCCACGCAGCTGGAGTACAATCCAGGAGACTAAGTGTGGGTTTGGACTCCAATTCGCCACCGCGGACTAAATGAAAAGCTGCTGCGTCGATACTTTAGGCCATACAAAGTCCTTCGCCGCGTCGGACAACTGGACTATGAAGTCATTCCCGACGCTATGACAGCATCACAACGCGAAGAGCGCACCCAGAAATCATGCATGTTGTTCGTCTGAAGCCTTGTTACGCACGTTAAAGCATCCGTGGTGTTTAAACTTTGTTATGTTTCTATTTAAGTTGCTTTGTTTATTTTGGAACATCGACGCTATGACAGCATCACAACGCGAAGAGCGCACCCAGAAATCATGCATGTTGTTCGTCTGAAGCCTTGTTACGCACGTTAAAGCATCCGTGGTGTTTAAACTTTGTTATGTTTCTATTTAAGTTGCTTTGTTTATTTTGGAACATCGAGGAATGTTTCTTAAGGGGGAGTAATGCCGCGAAACCTTCAAAACTGTTGTTTTTTAACAGCCGCCGGCATGCGGCGTTATCATTGCGATTCTGGCGCACGTATCAATTCTGTATCCCGTGTTTGTTCATGCTCGTTGTCGCGATACGACACTTTATCATTTTCTTTGTCGCGAACGATGCGTCGAAATCTGTTTCGAAGATTCCGATCACTTGCGTATGTTTCTACAATGTTCCCGGTTGCGCTAGTAGCAGTTGAGCAGCCTTTAAATTGAGCGTTGGCGAGTGTGACGGGCATTTTGTTCGACGATCAACGAGCACGTTTGTTGCTATCGCCGCCGCCGAGTTGCTTAGTTCTTTTGCGGGCGCAAGTCAGCTTAATAAAGAGTTAATTTCACAAGAATAGAAAACTAGGCGAGTTGGATTGGATTCATCTTAAAGCAGCGCGAAAACACAGGACTAAAAGGAACAGGAGACGACACAAGCGCTTATGTCGTCTCCTGTTCCTTTTAGTCCTGTGTTTTCGCGCTGCTTTATGATGAATTAATTTCAGTACCATCAAGCCCGTGTCTTCTTTTGCTGTCTACGGCCTTGTCACCACTACGTGACAGTATGGTGACCTAGTGATAGCGCGGTGGCCCTCTTCGTTGGTCGTTTAGTTTATGCGTCAGTGCTAGCCAGACCCAAAGGATGGCGCTGTTCCCAGTCTTGAGCCAGGGCTCTCGTGTGCCGTTGAAATAAGGTACCAGGTCTAAAGTCGCCTAGAACATTCAGTGCATGTTTCACTTCTCGGAAAAGTTGAGGCAAATTTTCATTAGGACCTTGGAAAACCTTATAGGCCATGGGAGGTGTCTTTCAGCCTTGAACAAATTCAGGTTATGTAGTCCGTTCTTTTAAAACGCCAAGCAGGATGCAACCAAAGTGTTTACCTTTCTTCGGACAGTGGCACTGAGAGTGCTGTAGCATCAGCACTTGCGACGATTGCAGAAGTTGTCTCAATGATATTGGGGGAAGGCCTCGGTGTCCATCATGATCTCTGAAAAATCCGCAAACCAACAGCAGCCGCAGTCGTTCTCTTCAACCGTCACATGCACATCGATAGAAAAGTTCACGTGAGTTCTCTGACCGAATGACTGATAATAACAAGGCCGGCATCCGTGCTGCGGTAGCTAGGAAGAAGCAAAGGGGTTAAACGTGTGCGCTCTTAACGCGATGGCGACGCGTGTTAATGCTCCAGAAATCTACGATCTTGTTCGCGTCCAGTGTTGTGATCGCGAAGATAGAAGCTCTAGCTGCGAAGACCAGAGCTACTGGAAAAAACGCGGCCGTCATGCATGTGTTGAACTTCCATCTGGCAGTTTGACGGATTACACGTACGACGCCAAGGACCTTAGTGCATCAAGAAACAACAATACCTTCTATTTACACGTTCACCTAGCATGCATTGAAATTAGGCCAGCGCCCGTTCACAGGTCTAAGCTCCGCATAGAGCATCATGCGCAATGTAAAATAGACTGCTCGAGATATATTTCAGCAACGCTTCCGCGGAAATTATGTGCCGTATACTAAAGCTCAACTGATGAGTTTGAACCGTCGTCGAGGTGTGTGCAATTGACTCATAAGTTGTAAAAATACTAAACTAGAGTATTAAAAACATATTTTAGCTTCATGATGTAAATGTAAAAAAAAATGTGCACACAAAGTTCACCAATAGCAAGGCATCAAACACGCAAGTGTCTGTTATTGTAGCAGCTGTCCCCGCGTTAAATGTTTAATCGCAATTAAGGTGATGCTTTGGTCTATGTGATCGTTTGGCACGCTTTCAACGTCTCCGGCAGCTTGCATGCAGTCATGGCTTCTAATGCCACGTTGAAATAAATTTGAGTTTTGTAATAAACACCTTATATGCTTTCCTAGTGAGGTATAATATTCGAAAACTATGCATATTTTCATAGCCTTTATCGTACACGATATGATATATGGAAACTAAAGTAGTGAATGTGAATGAGACCGTTAAAGTTGTAATGCACAATAGAATCCCTGATGATCAAACAGACGTGCCTTGTGTGTTTTGCTGGTTTATTTATATATGCTGCTGATCTTGGGTAGATTTGAGCTATGTGTGACTTCTTATGATAATTGTATCTGAAGAATATGCATGACGGGTGAGGATTCCTAAATTCGAATTGTTCAGAGGGGCCAACTGAATATGTCTAATGTTTTTAGCGGATCTTATAAAAGCCCAAGCTTCTCCCAATACAGGTGTCATAACGAACAATAACATAGCATGTGAACTGATAATGTCGAGACATGAGATTGACTAGGAGCCCGTGGCCATGACGTTCCTGGATGGAGCAGACAAAAAGCATTTCATTTGCCAGGGTAGAGGTTCGCAAAGCGGCATGAGCAGCCTGACACAGGCCAGGAATGGCATCTTATAGCGCTGCCTAAGTATGTATGCACCTAGTCACTAGGCCTCTGTGAGCTTCAGCCTTATTTTCCGGTTAACCGTTGAGTCTTCGTTCGGGGTCGTTGCTTCCACTGGTGAACAACATGGCGAGTAGTTTGGTGCAGTGTGGCTGGTTTTGGCGACTCTTGAGCACGGCATTCGCAAGCCCTACGGACTTGACAACTGTGAAGCAGACACAATCAGGCCTGCAGAAAAATCACGTGCAGCACCTTGTCAGGAGGAGCTGGCACGAGAGGAGCTGCATTTTTTAGTAGAACGAAGAGCAGTCAGCAAGGTTATATATCTTCTTCTTAACACGGTAGCGTTAAAACCCCGTTCAAATAAAAAAACCCGGCGTTCAAATTGTCACGATCATCGCCGACACTGTGAGAGACAAATCACCGCCATGGCTACAGCACCTAATATAAACGGGAACTGATAAGCCTAAGATTTTAACGAAGTCACGCGACTCCTTGCCCCTGCCGATTTAGCAGTAGCTGTAAACACAGGATTGCCAATCGCGATAAGAGGGTAAGGGTAATCGAAAGTGTGCACACAAAGTTCACCAATAGCAAGGCATCAAACACGCAAGTGTCAAGTGTCTGTTATTGAAGCAGCTGTCCCCGCGTTAAATGTTTAATTCCGACTCCGACTCCACTGCGGCTTCTCTCATAGCTTTGGGACGTTAACCCCCACAAGCTAAACCGAACCAAGCGGGCACCTTCTTAAGGCTTTGTTAAGCCTTTTTTTTTTCTTTTTCGGGCGCTCTTTCTCATAACGTCATGGCTGAAAAAGTATGCTAAAGACTATTACGAAATATTAAAGATATCAAATGAAGGGATGAGTGATTAAGCCATTGGCAAAATGCATGAACCCAACGCAAGCACAAATTTTGAGTCGCGTAAGGGAGCTGTTAGTGCGGTCACATCATGACATTTAAACCGGGGCATAAATGTCCCCTCCACCGCACTGTTTTTACTCCTTCCCTCCCCCTTTCCACAGGAGATAAACTGCTATGGTCTATGCAATCATAGCCATTTAAGCTACCTTCTTTTAAAGCATGTACTCTACCACCCTACGGCTGCTTCTCCTTGATAAATAGGAGCGTAATAACAGTAGTTAGTCGAAATTCCAATCTCACCGGCTCCAATGGCCGTTCTCGACGCTGATCTTGCTCCTCCAGAGTGCGCGATGGTACTGACCTGGAGGATCGCGGCGGTGCCTTCCACAGCTGCAGGCTGCCGCTACTGCCATAATTATTTCAGCCTGACGGCTTTGCGCTAAGTGCGACATACGCACCAGGTCTCATTGGCCGGGAAATAAGGCTGCCAGCTCCCCAGAACGACTCCAGGTCTGCCTCTGCGGAGCTTGTAGTCGGGCCGCTAATAGAAGCGGTGGACTTCGTCCCCTACGCCCATGTTGCTGCACTGGAGCGCGCCGTCCAGGCGTATGGGCATGGTTATCTCTTCTGGGGAGAAATCTGGGCGTTAGTAAGAAGTAAATGCCACGGTAGCTTGGGAAAATCTCACCTTTTCGCTGGGTCAGCCAGATGCAAAATCTGTCACCAGTGCAGGAGCGTCTGCACGCGCGCAACGTTCCGACTGTAACACGTGACGCACGCTTTCTGGCGATAATCTTCTTCTTTCCAACATACTGAACCGTTTTCGCCTAACTGTCAGATCATTCTTGTGATCATTTGAGGTTACTCCCGGTGTGGCTATACCTATTTTTGTGTCAAACCCTGCCCTCTTTCTGGCTCACCAGTGGCCAAGGGTCTGCAAGCCCCAGGTTGTTTTCACGCAGAGAAATTTAGCAAATATTGGTGTGGACCTTGCTTCTATATGTCCTATTGGTTGCACAACGTCCTTTGTGGATATGAATTATCATTCTATATTTCCATATTATGTGAAGCACTTACCCTCAAGTCTAATATCCAGTCTCCTTTGTGAACACCTTGAAACGTTCCCTGATCACACTGTAATAGCCACTGATGCGTCTGTGATTGCGCATAAAGCAGCGATTGGAATTTTTTCAGAGTCTCTTTCCTGGAGTTTTTCGGTGCGTGTCCCGGATTACACACCGATATTTCTAGCAGAGTTTATGGCAATTGGGCTAGCATTACTAAATGTTCCCTGCAGTCAATCAAAAATAATTTTTCTGTCAGACTCTCTTTTTGTTTTGTTGTCACTGGAGTCAGCACGGGATGCTCTGTTGAGCCGCTCACTAAAGTATTTCATACCGGGGTGGATGAAAGAAATTCGCTTCATCTGGGTCCCCGGTTACAGCGGTATTTTCCAGAACGAAGCGGCAGATTTCCTGGCTAAATCAGCTCTTGATGCATCTGTTTCATGTACCATCCCTAATATCACCATTTTTGGAATGTCCCGTTTCCAGCGATATCAATACCTAGCCGCTTCATGCAATGATCCTTTGCTATCTACAGCCAAATACCAGCATCTCATATACTCATGGAACGTTCGTTCATGTAAATCACGGCAGTATGAGGTAACGATGACTCTCCTGAGATGCAGGATTCCTCGCCTAAATCTTTATTTATGTAGATGCGGGATCAGCCCCACAAACCTTTGTAAGGCTTGCGGTGAAATTGAAAATATTGATCACTTCCTTCTCGCTTGCCGAAGGTTTTCACATCGGAGGAGGGTGCATTTAGAAACTCCAATTGCACGCTTGGGATTTACGTTGTCGGTCCCGCTTCTACTCTCCTTCGGTGCGAGTGCTAAAGGATTTGCGTTGCTTCAAATTTGTCAGTATTTCCATAACTACATCACAGTTACGGACAGATTCCCTTGCTAATTGTATTCCAAATTTACAAAATTCCAAATTTTTGCTGCATATTTTTCTTTCAATAACTTTTGTGATCTTAAATCTTATGTTTTTGTTAAGATGAATTACTTTAATACAATAATTCAGTTTGTGTAGGACATTTGGCAGTCCCCACTGAGCCCTGGCCAATCCCCCTTCGTGGGTATGGGCCAGATATCAAGGAAAATGAAGAAGAAGAAGAAAGTCAAAGAACACATACAGTGAACAGAAGTTCTTTGTAATTCGCTGGTTCAAAATGTTAGATTCCCACCATCTAACCCAAACCATCACCATGCTAAAGTTCATGTCTTCTTTTCGCTGCATGAAGCATGAGCGGTAATCACGAGACCAACGGTCACTTAGCTCGAATACAGATATCACCATTTCCTATATTAGCACCAGTTGCACAGCTTCACGGAGATGATGTTAGTATTGTGAGAAGAAAATGCGGGGCCTCGGTGTGGACTCAGCAGTTAGGGGGCCCGACTCCAGATCCCCGGCTCACACGTGGAATCTCGGAAGGGGTGCGTTGATGCAGAAGAAACACGAAAAGGACCGCTGCGGTTGGCGACATCTCTGCCCTTTAAGAACCAGTGGTCGTCTCCGTTTTGAGACCCTCAAGAGTGCGCCAACTTCTCTTTTTTCCAACTTCGCGTCTACGTACTGATCTCCACCGGCAAGTGAAACGGTTACAGCGTCTTCTTTCCCCATAAAAACATTTTTTCAATTGCGCCTGATAAATTGTGCGGAATAATTTACTTGTTCGCTTCAGTGCCAAGTTTGAACTCCTCAGCCCCCCATATAATACCAGAGCAAGCAATTGGCATAATTTTTTGCTGCTGTACAAGTTGGCATCGCTAAACCATAGACACAAAAAGCACTGCTAATGGAGGTTTTGGAACGCAGATGCTCTCCCCAGACTCACTGATCCTATTTCAGTCTCGAACAGCTCATGCAAAGGCTCTTTATATCATGGGAGGGTCAGGCAGATTTTTCGAGATTACTAGTATAGAATGACCAGATATTAAGGCTTCTATACAGTATCTAGGTATGTGCACTTTGTTTCTAGATTGTTTTTGACACACTGCTCAAAGTTGTATCACGGCGGGAACGTTCTCAATTTTCTCATGGGAACGTTGAGCAAGCAAATTCACTTGTCAGAAGCACTTTTCTTTGCCAATATTTTTGTGACGCTAACAAAGGTAACCTGACGTGTCTACTGAAATATAAGCGCCACCAACAACTATTGGCGGAAATGTCGCCTTTGTATGTGTCAATGCTGAAAACTGAATATCCTCTGCGGCAGAGGCCTCCACCCTCCAGAGGCTCCGCCCATCATCCGCCTTCAAAGCCCCTGTGTTCACTAAGCACTCGTGCCTGCCTAATGGTGCAGTGGTGTTTCTACTTCTCTCCCGTTACTAAGGGATACATACATACATACATACATACATACATACATACATACATACATACATACATACATACATACATACATACATACATACATACATACATACATACATACATACATACATACATACATACATACATACATACATACATACATACATACATACATACATACATACATACATACATACATACATACATACATTACATACATACATACATACATACATACATACATACATACATACATACATACATACATACATACATACATACATACATACATACATACATACATACATACATACATACATACATACATACATACATACATACATACATACATACATACATACATACATACATACATACATACATACATACATACATACATACATACATACATACATACATACATACATACATACATACATACATACATGCGTACGCACGTACATACCTACATAGACGTACGTACCTATAAACGTACATACACCCAGCGATATCAATGTTTTGTTATTTTTAATTTTTTATATATTTTCGATCTAAGGAAACGTTACAGTGAGTCGAAGTAGGCGCAAACTATTCTTTGCGTCTGTTCTCGGTGGTGTCAAGCAGCGTTGATCATTTAGCAATCCGAATTTATCGAAGCTAACAATGGACTTAAATAAATGACGGGGCTGCGCTCATGCTGTAGGGTATCACTCGCAGGAGCCATCTGGTACTTGTTCCGACTGTCGCTGAGAATGAGATATGCACTGCACATCGAAAACAGGGGCTGCGAAAAGTGGAAAGAACAATTCTGATAGTACCCTAAGCATGTCAATCAAAGGCGAAGCTTCGAGGAGGAAGGAAAATAACCACTGCCATAGTTTACCGGGAAAACCTGCCCACCGGTTCACACGCCTTATGTTTGAAGGAGATAGAGTGACGAAATACTGCCACGAAACCTTCAAAACTGTATTTGTTGTTTTTAACTGCCGCCGGCATATGGCCTTATCACTCTGATTCTGGATCGCGTAGCTGTTCCGTATTCTTTATTTATTAATACTCGATGTCGCGAGTCACACCTTTATCAGTTTTCGTTGTAGCGCAAGATGCACCGAGATCTATCCCGAAGATTCCGGCCACTCATGTGTTTTTCAACAATGTTCCAGCCTGTGCTGGTAGCTGTTTGCGACGTTATCTAGATTGTTCTGAGCAGCCTTTAAAATGAGCGTTGACGACTGTGACGGGCATTCTTTGTTCGACGACCGACGAGCACGTTTGGTGCTATCGCCGCCGCCGAGTTGCTTAGTTTTTTTGCGGGCGCAAGTCAGCCCCAATAAAGAGTTATTTCAGTACCCTCACGCCTGTGTTTTATTTTGGCGTGTACGGCCTTGTCACCACTACGTGACATCTGGTAGAGGTGCTGCCTTTGATCCTTCAAGCGAAGACCCAAGCCGTGTTCCTGTCGCCCTGGAAGACCAGCCTACAGGTCACCAAGCCAGCCGCAGAATTCAAGGCCTACAACCCGAACACGGTATGCTGCCTGACCCCATTCGATCTCAGAAGGCATAGACGCTGACAATGGCCCAGCCTACTACAGCACCGGTTGTTTTCGTCCAACCCCGTGAGCCCCCCTGCTTCCACGGACGACCGGATGAAGATGCTTGAGACTGGATGGACCTTTTCGACCGTGTGGAAGAATTTAACGGCTGGAACGACGCTGCGAAACTCAGGCAGGTCTACTTTGCTCTTCAACGACATGCCCGAGTTTGGTTCGAAAATCATGAGGCAGCTATGAAGAAGTGGGAGATTTTCAAGGAAGCGTTTTTGACTGCCTTTTCAAGGGTTGTCCGAAAGGAAAGAGCCCAGGCTCTCCTTCAGTCAAGACTTCAACTTACTGACGAGCCTGTCCTGGCGTACGTTGAGGAGATGAAGCGCCTCTTTCGCCGCGCCGGCCCTAACATGACCGAAGGTGAGAGAGTCAAATTTTTAATGCGAGACGTCACAAAATCGCTTTTTGCAATTCTTGTCCAAAATCCACCAATAACCGTGACGGAATTTTAAACGGAGGCGTCTACTATCGAGAAGACGTTGGCCACCCGGATGCGCCACTACGAGCGACCACTTCAGCCGGACTGCTCAACCCACTACCCCGGCGCATCTGCAAGCGGAGAGAACCTTCGGGACGGGACCTCATCCGGGAGATCGTGCGAGAGTGGCTCCGCCGATTGATGCCATCATCGCAAACACCCCAGGTGGCGACGCTCGCGGACGTCGTCCGTGAAGAAGTCCAGCAGGCGCTGAGCGTTCCTAAAGAGATGGCTGCGGCAGTTCCAGCACAAGAGGCAACAGCGATGAACTACGCTGCTGCATTACGTCGCCCGGCGCCCCAACGTGATGACTTTCCAAGCCCTCGCCGCTACCGTCCTGTTCCTGAAAGCCGCCCCTTGGCCCCCGCCCGCCAAACCTACCAACGACCCCCAAGCCCCAGGAAGTGCGACGCCTGGAGGACAGCGAACAACCAGCCATTATGCTTCCACTGCGGTGAGGCCGGTCACATTCTGCGGCACTGCCCGTACCGACGAATCGGTCTCCGCGGATTTGAAGTCGACGCTCCACGACCAAGCCCAGGTGAACGACCCCAAGAAAACGACAACTATCTGCGTAGCGGTGAGATTGCGCCACCAAGCCGTCGGTTCAGATCTCCATCGCCGTACAGGGCCCGCTTTGCGTCGCCAGGCCGTAACTATGATGAGAGTATGCGCGGAAGGTCCACAAGCCCGCGCAGGGGAAACTAAAGGCAGCAACCTTTGGAGGTGAGGCTGCTCAACGGCGAAAAGACGAAGATCCTCCGCCGCCGACCACCATTAATGACGCCGCCGCTTTTTCATTGCCGCTCCACACGACGACATCGACGACAACACGACCAGAGTGCAAGCCGACACCGCCGCCCAGAGAAGTAACAACGGTATGCCCCGACTAGACCTGAAGGAACGACGCAGCCGAGATCGGACACCAAGGCCCACGTGCAACGCGAGGACGCGAACAAGCGACCTTGAAGTTGATGTCGACGGTCGCAGAGTCATTGCCCTAGTAGACACCGGAGCTGACTATTCAGTAATCAGTGGATCGTTAGCCTCTCAGCTCAGGAAGGTTACGACCGCTTGGGATGGCCCGCTAATTCGCACCGCAGGTGGCAACCTGATTACTCCATCGGGACGGTGTACTGCAAGAATAACCGTAAATGGGCGTACTTACCCCACTAGCTTTGTGGTCGTCCAGCAGTGCTCCCGCGACGTGACTTTAGGCATGAACTTCCTAAATGAAAATAGGGTTATCATCGACCTCCGATCCAAGCTCATCAAGCTCTCTGTAGACAAAGCCATACCTGCTACGACGACTTCGACGCAACACGTCGCTCTAAACGTCCTCGACGGAGAATTGACCGTGCCGCCCCGATCAAGCCTCGCAGTCAGCATAGGTAGCACAGACATCGAAACCGCTGAAGGCATCGTCGAAGAAAATATCCAATTGCTCTTGGAACGAGGTGTCGGCATCGCAAGAGGCATCGCGAAATTCCAGAGAGGACAAGCTCAGGTGCTGGTAACAAACTTCACTGTAGATTACCGGCATCTCAACAAGGGCACGACCATCGCTTTTCTCGACGAATTAGCGGACCTCAAAGACGTATTCGCCCTCCACGACCAACCAGTGGAAGACGCACCGGACCAATTCCGTCAGCCCACATTTGACATCAACCCAGCATTGACACACAGAAAAAAAAAACAAATTCGCAGTCTTCTTCGAAACTACAGGGGGTGCTTCTCGTCAGTATCGAGGGTACGACAAACACCACTGGCCAAGCACCGCATTATAACTGACGAACACGCCCGACCTCTGCGCCAAAGCCCTTATCGTGTATCGCCGCGAGAACACCAGGCCATTCGCGATCAAGTTAAGGAAATGCTGCGGGATGACATAACCCAGCCATCGAACCCATGGGCGGCACCAGTCGTTTTGGTGAAGACGACGGCACACTTTGCTTCTGCGTTGATTACCGCCGCTTGAATAGCACAACGAAGAAGGATGTCTACCCGCTTCCCCGCATCGACGACACTCTCGACCGGCTCTGCAATGCAAGGTACTTCTCATCGACGGACTTGAAGAGCGGATATTGGCAAATTGAGGTCGACGAAAGAGATCACGATAAGACCACATTCATCACACCGGACGGCCTTTATGAGTTCAAGATGATGCCATTTGGCCTCTGCTCCGCACCAGCCACGTTTCAACGAGTAATGGACACAGTCCTGGCAGGCTTGAAGTGGCAAATTTGTTTGGTATATTTGGACGACGTTGTTGTCTTCTCGTCAAAATTTGAAGACCACCTAAAACGACTGCAGACAGTGCTGGAAGCCATCAAGTCATCGGGACTAACGCTAAAAGCAGAGAAGTGCCACTCCGCCCACGAAGAACTGCGGTTCCTAGGTCACATCGTTAGTAAGGATGGTGTTCGCCCAAACCCGGAGAAAACAGCTGCAATCACACAATTCCCACGGCCTGTCGACAAGAAAGCTGTGCGCCGATTCCTTGGGTTGTGCGCTTATTATCGACAATTTGTCGGAAGCTTTTCGCGCATCGCCGAACCGTTGACGCAGCTTACAAAGGCTGACATACCTTTTAAATGGGAAGCGCCGCAAGGAGAAGCCTTCGACGAACTTAAGCGCCGCCTGCAGTGCCCTCCTGTACTTAGCCACTTTGATGAAAACACCGAGACCGAAATTCGCACCGACGCGAGCAGTGTGGGCCTAGGAGCCGTTCTCGTCCAGAAGAGTGCCAGACAGGAGAAAGTTATCGCCTACGCTAGCAGGTCCCTCACAAAAGCCGAAGTCAATTACTCGACGACCGAGAAGGAGTGCCTTGCAATCATCTGGGCCACTTCTAAGTTTTGTCCGTACCTATACGGCCGACCATTCAAGGTGGTAAGCGACCATCACGCGCTCTGCTGGCTGGCTAATTTGAAAGATCCCTCCGGCCGCCTTGCCAGATGGAGCCTACGACTTCAAGAATTTGACATTACTGTAGTTTATAAGTCGGGCCGGAAGCACTCCGACGCAGACTGCTTATCCCGCGCTCCCGTCGACGCTCTCCCTAAGGACGATGACGACGACGCTTTTTTGCGACTGGTAAGCGCCAGCAGTTTCGCAGAACAACAGCGATCAGACCCTGAGCTGAAAGCGCGTGCCGATTACTTGGAAGGAAAGACCGCTTCCCCTCCTGGTGTTTTCAGGCGACATTTATCATCGTTCGCGTTAAGCGATGGCCTCCTCGTGAAGAACTTCGCACCCAACAAGACCGCGCAGCTTCTCGTAGTGCCTAAAACCCTCCGACAAGACATTTTGCAGGCGTTGCACGATGAGCCCACAGCAGGCCACCTCGGATTTGCGCGCACGTTGCATCGAATCCAGGAGAAGTACTACTGGATGCGACTGCCTGCCGAAGTTGCCCACTACGTGTAGACGTGTCGTGAGTGCCAACGACGCAAGACGCCGCCGATCAGACCAGCAGGGATACTAAACCCGATTCCGCCCCCAATCATGCCCTTTCAACAAATTGGGATGGATCTCCTTGGCCCCTTTCCATCTTCGTCTATGGGTAACAAGTGGATCATCGTGGCCACTGACTACCGTACCCGTTACGCCGAAGCAAAAGCACTACCCAATGGTACGTCGCCCCAGAAATGCTCATCACGGACAGGGGAACGGCGTTTACGGCAGGGTTGACGCAAGCCATCCTGCAATACAGTCACACAAGCCATCGACGAACAACTGCGTACCATCCCCAGACCAATGACCTTACGGAGCGCCTGAACAAAACGATCGCGGACATGATTGCTATGTATGTCGACGCTGAACACAAGACCTGGGACGCCATCTTGCCGTACGTGATCTTCGCGTATAACACGGCAGTCCAGGAGACGACCAGAGCGACCCCGTTCAAGCTTGTGAACGGCAGGAAGCCCACGACGACGCTCGACGCAATGCTGCCGCACTTAACCAACGAGGACAACCTTGACGTCGCCGCCTATACCTACATCATGCAGAGGAAGCCCGACGACTCGCACGTCTGCGTATTAAAGACCAGCAGCGCACCGACAGCCGACGATACAACTTAACACGGTGCCACGCAGAGTACAATCCAGGAGACCAAGTGTGGGTTTGGACACCAATTCGCCGTCGCGGACTTAGTGAAAAGTTGTTGCGTCGATACTTTGGGCCGTACAAAATCATTCGCCGCATCGGAACACTGGACTATGAAGTCATTCTCGACGGAACGTCAGCATCACAACGGCGACGCGCACGCCAAGAAATTGTACATGTACGACTGAAGCCTTATTACGCGCGTTAAAGAATCTGTGGTGTTTAAACTTCGCAGTGTTTATGTTTAAGTTGCTTTGGTTTGGAACATCGAGGTGATGTTTTTTTAAGGGGGGAGTAATGCCGCGAAACCTTCAAAATTGTATTTGTTGTTTTTAACAGCCGCCGGCATACGGCCTTATCACTCTGATTCTGGATCGCGTAGCAGTTCCATACTCTCTGTTTGTTAATGCTCGATGTCACGAGTCACACCTTTATCACTTTTCGTTGTAGCGCAAGATGCACCCAGATCTATCCCGAAGATTCCGGCCACTCATGTGTCTTTCTACAATGTTCCAGCCTGTGCTGGTAGCTGTTTGCGACGTTATCTAGATTGTTCTGAGCAGCCTTTAAATTGAGCGTTGACGACTGTGACGGGCATTCTTTCTTCGACGACCGACGAGCATGTTTGTTGCTATCGCCGCCGCCGAGTTGCTTAGTTCTTTTGCGGGCGCAAGTCAGCCCCAATAAACAGTTATTTCAGTACCATCACGCCTGTGTTTTCTTTTGGCGTGTACGGCCTTGTCACCACTACATGACAATACGTTTACACCGCGCATGAGGAAGAAGGAGGTTCTAACTTCTAACCAGCCGCAGATGGAAGGCATGAGGCGTATGGGCCTAGTGCGCTGGTATGGAGGCGCCATGCTCCGAAACAAGTGGCGCCACCTCCCGCCGGCGCACCCGTATGTGGTATGTCTGCTCGTCGGGGAGAGGCGGCAGAGTGAACGCGAAGTCTACGTTTCTCGGCAGAAAACGTGTTAGAAGAAAACTTTTTTCGGTCATTTCCTGCCTCTTGCCACACGCGTACGTAAGAAACACATGTACCATGTGTGCGTGTTGCAAAATAAACCAAAATCAAAGCGAACAAAGCCGCTACTCATTCATGCCATCTGGTAGAAGGCCGCCGGCGCTTCGGGCGCAGCGCATCGTCGGCGCGCAAGCGCTTCTGCTGGAGGCCCCTTGTTTTTTTTTTTTTTTGTTTTTTTTAAGTAGGAATTAAGAACCCGAACAATATGGCACTTTGAAAGTAAAGAGATAAATAAAACCAAAACTAAGCCAGCGTGCAATTTGCAGCACTGGCTTTCCCCCTCGGTGGTGGCGCAGTGGTTACGGCGCTCGACTACTGTTCCCAAGGACGCGGGATCGACTCCCGGCCTCCGCGGCCGCTTTTCGATAGACGCGAAAAGCAAGGCGCCCGTGTGCATTTCGATGTCAGTGCACGTTAAGGACCCCAGGTGGTCTAAATTTCCGGAGTCCTCGACTACGGCGTCTCTCATACCTTGAGTTGCTTTGGGACGTTAAACCACAAAAATCAACCAACCAACCGACCTTTTCCCCTCGGTGGCAGTGTGACGGCATGCTATATTCCCCAGAAGCGAGAGCCGAGAGATGGATTCCGTCGGTCAATAGAAAGGCTCTTAAAAAAAAATAATTCTTCCGCAGGACGGGACGAGCAGGCTGTATCTGGAGGTGTGCCCTAAGGCGTCGGGTCTTGCGTGCGCGTGCTTTTTCGGCTCTCGGCAGTTCTACCATAGTTTTTATTTTCTACTCGGTGCGTCGAAACGAGCGGTGACTTGTGACAGTGCAGTGCGCGGAAAAACAGCCATGGCTGAGCAAGCTCCGTAGCGCGTGCTGTTCGGGGGATTTCGGGCGATCGCGAATTTGCTGAGACTTCATTTAAGAATAACGGAATAACCCGCCGCCGGACACCCACCGGTAAAATTGGGTACAAGCGTCCCCCGGCCCGGCGCCCGGCTCCTTTAGGGGTGTGCGTTTGGAAGAGGCTCTGCTAACCCTGCTGTGCCCCTTCGGGGGCTTAGTTTAGAACAACCATGGCCTGCAAAGGCCGTGCCGAATAAAAAAAGGGCCACATAATGGGCTGTTGCCGCGCAAGGCGGACTTATTGTTGTCCGATGGCGGAACGAATCACTGCCACATCGGCGCAACTATTTGGGCCGTGACCCCTTTTCCCAAGCATTTCACCCCAGAAGAGCCGAGCACCAGGCCGGGGGAAAGCTTGTACCCATTTAAAAACCGGTGGGTAACCGGCGGCACCAGGGATCGAACCCGGTACCTCCCGAATGCGAGGCGGATGCTCTACCACAAGGCCACCGCTTCGGTTGCGCCGATGTGGCAGTGATTCGTTCCGCCATCGGACAACAATAAGTCCGCCTTGCGCGGCAACAGCCCATTATGTGGCCCTTTTTTTTCTTGTTCTTGAACCAACATTTTGGTTTATGGCCCCTTTTCCCAAGCATTTCACCCCCAAAGAGCCGAGCACCAGGCCGGGGGAAATCTTGTACCCATTGGAAACCGGTGGGTGCCCGGCGGCACTGGGGATCGAACCCCGTACCTCCCGAATGCGAGGCGGATTGTACGAAGCCAGCACGTGCATGGAGTGCGCGGGGAACTTCACAGTGCAGAAGGGCCCCGGGATATCTTCGGAAAATGCGGTGTCGAAATGAAAACCGACTTCTATGACTTCAGCTTGGAGGTGAGTTTTTATTCGGCCCTTTCGGCGTCTCTTCACTACATATGTAACTCGTTTTCTTTTTTTTTATGTTGTTGTTGGCAAACCCACGATCACGAATGCCAGTTGCCTCTGCAAGGCCGGGTGCCACTATTGGCGATGAGACACATTCGCTGTCGTATTATTTCCAAGGAAACCAAAAAAAACTTGATTTTTGATTGCTTCCTTTTTTATAACTATTCTGGCACCCATAAACGCAACAGCAAATAAGCTTTTAGTGTAAAAGGATGCTTGCTCTTTGTGGGGAGCCATGAACGCGTGTCAAGTGCGAAAGCGCGCACTCCAGCAATATGCTTCGCTCTCGATATCATGCTTCCACGTCAGGCTAGTCTTCCCAAAAGCAAGCGCCGAAAACAGCTGGAACCTATTAATAAGAAGTCGTTAAAGAAAAAAAAGAACACTCACGCTGGGCTGAAAGGCTCCGCGCTATCTACAGCCTTGCGCGTCTGTGAAACGTCAGTGAATTTGCATGCAGCTGAGTATGAGTTTTTGTGCAAAGGTAGTGCGCGGTGATAAGTCACGGCTTTCATAATGCACGTTTTGTTAAGTGGGCGTAGCTTGACGCTATAAATGTATGTGCCTGTATTCTGAAACAAACAGTCAAAAGTTGGCGCCTGTCCGTTGTCCCCTTGCCTCTCTCTTTTGTGTGTGTGAATTTTTTGCACCAGTGTTTTTTCTCTGTTTTAAAAGATGGTGGCATGAATTTTTCTTCATATCATACGGCTTCACGAGGCCATGTAAAACGGCTTTTCCTTTGAGTTGGGATAGAATACTGAATAGTAGAGCTCGAATGCAGTAGTAATGTCGGTTTTTGTATCTCGCTGCTATATTACTGCACGAAAAAGAGATACCTATCACACTTTCTTAATTGTGATGTATAGATTTGAAGCTCTGACGATGCTTTGCAGGTTGAAAATGTGATTTACTGTTTAACGCAATGCTTACTATTATATATCGATAGCATTAAATTAATATTCGCAAAAAAATGAATCTGCCTGCTGTGCACAAGCTGCCAGCCCGTATCATGTGTCTGGCTTCCTACTGATGTTCACATTAGTTATTCTTTTAGGCCCTTAGGCCAAATTATTTGGCGCAGTTGGTAAATATGCGTATCGTTGAGACCATGAATAATACTCACGCATAAATTTTGTATTACTTTACAGCATCACCCGCACTGGCAACCATAAGTATGAAAGACCGCCTTACATGGTTAGAAAACGCCGCCAAACCATAGAGTGAAAACGGGCCTGAACGGCCTAGGAGGGGCTTATCCGACTCTGTACGCAAGGTTCCCAGTAGGTTGGCAGTAATCACACTTTCTCCCCCACCTCAAAATAGCTGCCTCAGTTAGAACGTCCTGCCAAGTCGCGCGGTATTGTGACGTCAACACAAAACGCCGACTGATCTGTGCCCGGTAATATCTGCGAACGATACTTGCCAAGCCTTCACATCGCGTGCATTGCCCTCCCCCCCCCCCCTACTTTCTCTGCTGCAACTTTCTTTGATAATCGCGTATCGAAATAGAGAAGGCGGGGTTTTGATTTGATTAAGAAATGCGGGACGGTACGGTCCCGCATCTAGCTCCGTAAGATGGGTCTCCGCAGCTGACCATCGCTTTGAACGGGAAAGAAAGGAAGACGGGAATGGTGTAGGCCGGTGGTGGAAAGGGTATAGATAGATGGATTTATTGAAAGGAAAAGGCAGAGAGGTTGGCCGGATTAATTTAAATCTGGCCTGCTACTCTGCACTGGGGAAGGGGAAGGAGAGAAGAAAGAAGATCGTGATGGGTGACGATGTGGGCGAAGGCATATGAAATACATATCTACAGGCACAGTTGCTTGCTTTACAAGCGCGAATCAAGTCCGCTGGTGCACAAAAAACGGCAAAGAGCACGCACTGCCTGGACACCCTTCCCCTTGTCCTGCCAAGCGCCCAGCAGCAGTTCCTCCGACAGAGGCCTCTTTTCCAAACGTTTCATAGAAGCGGCTAGCACACTTCTTTCGCACGCATACGCTTGGCACGCCAATATTATATGGTTCCTGGGAGGCTACAAGTTGAACAATCCGGCGACTTCACCTGTCCAATAAAATGTAAGTACTTGCGCGTGAAAGCCATATTTAAACGAAGTCTATGTAGCAAGCATGCCTGATTGCGCGGAATATCACGCGGAACATAAAATTTCAATGTTCGATTGAGCCTTTTTAGACTAATGTGTCGGGCGTCTGACTGAGCCCAGTAAGCTGCTGTAGCATTGTTCATACAACTCGTAAGAAGGCAAGTCGTATCCGCTCTCGAAAAAGGCACGTCTGTTTGGAGGCCATTGATGAGTGCGCTTTTCGCTTCAAAATCGGCCTGTTCATTCCCATGGAGCCCGCAGTGGGCAGGGATCCATTGAAACATTATCTTGTGGCCTTGCAGCTGGGCAGATGTGAGGAGCCCCATAATGTTTAGTGCCAGGGAGTGGTAGGCAGTGTGGCGTAAGAAATTTTCTAAAATTTGCAATGCTGTCTTTGAGTCCGTGAATATACACCATTTTTGAGGTGGTTTCCCGATATGTAGCGAATAGATTCCCGAATGGCTACAAGTTCAGCAGCGGTTGATTTAGAAGTATGTCCTATGACCACAGCTGCAGCGAATGTCTGTGCTGATACAGATCCATCGGTGTATACGTGAATATATTTAGGATATTCTAACCAGATGTGCATCAGAGTGAGTTGTTTGAGTCCACTAATTGGCACTATTAATTTCTTTAGTATTCCGGGAACACGAAGGTGCACCAAAGGTTTATCCATCGTCCATGGTGGTTGGGCGGGACGACATGGGAGGGCATATCCTGTCGGTACTTGCGACTGATGGCAGCGGAGTGCACTTGTAAAACTGCAGTCCGGCAGCTCATTCACAATCTTGCTGAGTGTGTGAAAATGGTGTCTTGTAAGTGCTCGCAAATATACACGAAGTAGTTGGTGCGACAGGTATATGGATATTTGGCGAGCATGTGCCTCTTCAATTGTGCCTTTGTTAGAGGTGCATCTGGGCAGTCCAAGGCATATTTTCAGCACCTGCGCATGCGCGCTCTCTAAATTTCGCAAGGAGGAAATGCTCATGCTAGAGAGTACTGGGAGACTTTACCGGATGTAGCCAGCAAACAGAGTCTTGTAAAGTCGTATTAAGGAGCGCTCACTTGGACTCCATTTGATGTCAGCAATGAAACGAAGTACACGGCAAAAATTAATTAGCTTTTTCTTCAACATAGTAATATGTTTCGACCATGATAATCGGTGGTCAATAATTACTCCCAAGAGTCTGTGACTGGAGACGTATGGTATTGCGACTCCATGAAGAGTAACCGGGTAGCGGCTGACACATTTTCCCGTAAATGCGATCACTGCACATTTTTCTGCCGCTAAAAATAAACCTTGACGCCGTAAGTACATCGATGTCGATGACACAGCTCGTTGCAATCTCGCACGTAGTTGTGGGCGCGTCGAACCAGAGGCCCAGATGCAGATGTCGTCAGCATATGCACTTATGTGGATGTTAGTTGGCAGTTCACTCACCATGCCAATTAGCTTAACGTTAAATAAAGTTGGGCTGAGGACTCCTCCCTGTGGAACGCCACGACCGACCTGAAAGCGGGTAGTATCTCCTTCAGGCGTACTCATGTAAACAGAGCGGCCATTGAAATAGCTCACAATCCACAAGTACAGCCGGCCACCAACTCCCACGTCGTCAAGTCCATCAAGAATAGCATCATGGAGGACGTTGTCGTAAGCTCCCTTTATATGTAAAAAGACAGCAGCTACTAGTCGATTGTGACGCTTTTCGTGTTCTACGGTCGCTACAAGGTCGATGACGCTGTCAATGGAAGAGCGTCCTTGGCGAAATCCAGTCATCATATTCGGATAAAGATCATTACTCTCTAGAAACCACTCAAGTCTTACCAGCACCCATTCGCTCCATAACTTTTCCAACACAGCTTGCTAGGGCAACTGGCCGGTATGAGGTAAGTTCGAGAGGGAGCTTTCCAGGCTTCAAAAGAGCAATCAGGCGGCTAATCTTGCAGTGTTCAGGAACAGTACTAGAAGCCCATATATTATTGAAATAATTCAATAGTGCAGTTCTACCATCCTTGCCTAGGTTTGATAAGGTTGAATAAATAATCCCGTCAGGACCAGGTGCAGATGAATGCCGAGAAGAAGCAAGAGCGGCGTCTAATTCAGCTATTGTAAAGGGCAGATCGTATTGATCATTCGGCGAAGGGGGCGTATAAACCTCTGAAATTGATAACTGTGCCTAGTTTGTGCCCACAACCATTTTACAAAAATCTTCAGCAACGGCAACTTCATTACGGCGCTGATCGAGGGTCAGGGCATGAAAAGGGTGCCTTTCTTGCAGAGGTGTGCGCAGGCTTCTCGCAACATGACAGATACGCGACAGGGGCTTACGAGGATGTAGTGATGAGCAGAACTGCCTCCAACGTTGTCGTCTCAATCTCTCCAGGTGGCGCAAAACCTTTCGTTTAGCTCGGCGAGAAAGTGCGAGATCTTGCGCGAATTTCGTTCTTCTGTACTTCCTTTCAGCCCGCCGACGGATCGCGCGAAGCCACTCGAATTCCACGTCGATACTGGACACTGACGCCGGCACACAAACATAGCCAGTGTTCGCACTGAGATAGGAAATAATAAGGCCCTCTATTTGAGATGGTGACTGGAGGTCCACGCTGGAAGTCTCCACCGATGCCTTAAAGGCGGGAAATTCTGTGTATTACACACGAGGCGAAGTGGCAGGTGCGAGCCACATGATGCATACGTACGTTGGTATGTGATCACTCCCATGTGTTTCCACATCACTACACCAAAAAACAGAGGGATGGAGGCTTTTGGAAACAAACGCCACATCCAAGCAACTGCTGTAGGTTGTTCCCCGTAGAAGCGTCGGTGAGCCGTCGTTTATATTGACAAGATCTTGCGTATGCATAAAGTCTGCCAGGTCTCTTCCTCGGCTGCTCATTATGGCACTACCCCACTGAGGGTGGTGAGCATTAACGTCCCCCCCCCCCAATAATACGAGGAGCTGCACAACACTGGATTGTTGAAAATAGATATGACTTGTCCAAGCCATCCCTCGGTGAAATATAAGCGCCAATTACAGAACATACTCGTCCTTTCAGGGTTAATGTCAAACAAAGGTAGTGATTCGTGTTGTGGCGCTGTAGAGCATGTCGGACGTGCGCAATGTCTTAGCGTATACACACCAGCACTTTGCTTGTTTCGTCTGCTTCTCGAGACCATAGCAGAACATATCCAGAAACCCGGAAAGCAGCCGGCATGTTGGGCTCACAGATCACTATCACAGCAAAGCGGTACTTCTGTACCCGCTGTCGGAAGTCACTTAGCCGACCACGCAGACCTCGGGCATTCCATTGAATAACTACACTGCGGCGCAAGTGCATCGAAACAGAGGTGGCGTTAGTTTGTTGTGCCATTGTGAATTATTGCAATGCCGCCAAGAGTGGCTCAAATCGTCCAGAAACTGAACAGCAAACTTTGCTGTTTGCGTGTTGATGCTAGAGAGCAGCACCCACATTGAACGAACAAGCTGTTTCAGCATTTCTTTCATCTGTTGGCTATCGGGGTTGTCGGAATTTTCAGCACGTGTGGCAACCAAACTGGGAGGAGGCCTGGCGATGGCCTTCGATGGTAGAGCAGGCCACTCAGCATCAGAGGCGGCAGGTAATACAACAGCTCTGTCTGATCCTTGGCCTGTGACATTGTTTGTGACATTACAGCCAGAGTATTATTAACGGAATTAGGTTCAGTCTGTTGTGGCAACTGAGTTGACGTTAACTGTAAAGTTGTCTTATCCAGGCTAGGCTTGCCTTCCGATTCCTTGTGTCGGCGTCTGTAACGGTGCTTGCGACGACGAACAGACGCAGCCGCTTCTTGGTGAGTCGAATTGTCTCGCACCATCTTCTTTAGTATACGTCTTTCGTTCCGAATTTTAGGACAGTTCTTAGCCGTCGCTTCACGGGCAACCGAGCAGTTTGTACAGTTGACATTCTCCGTCTGGCATGTGTCATGAGGGTGCGTACTGTCGCATCGACGGCAGAATACCTCGTTTTGACATGCGACACTCACGCTTCCGATCTTGTTGCATTTGTGGCACTAAACAGGTATTGGAACATACATCCGAATTGGATGTCTCACATAGCCCACTTTGACGTGGGAGTGGAGGGATTCAGTTTCAAAGACTAGTTTAACGAACTTTGAGCGGCCGAAACGATGAACATCCACAATGCGCGCCGTAGATTTGATCAGCATGCAGAAATCGTTTTCACTTATCTCGGGGTCAACGTCAGTGATTACACCTGCAGTAGTCTTTTTTCCATGTGCAAGAAAGGAACGGACCGGCATGTTGCCAAGCGCGCCAATTGCTTTCAGCATGTCCACTGTAGCCAGGGACTTCACTTGTACGGTGAGGACATTCTTCCAGGGAATAATTCTGACCTCGTCAACTTCACCGGCAACCAGCTGGTCAAAAAACTGGGTCAGGTGCTGTCTGTTTATAGCATTCAGATTTGTCGTCGCCATTGTTGGTACTGTTACGACCGTGCATCCGCATTTGCGCGCTCTATTGTTCGCCTGTGGGCATGGATACGTGTTGTGGATATGTGGTGATGGTCCAATGGCTCTAAGTGAGCCTGTTTCCAGGAATCCTGTTTTGTAAGCCTGTTTTGCTTTGTGGAGGCCTGCAAATGCCAAATTGACCCTGTCAAGAGAACGTCTGGAAAAACACAAAGAAACGTCCCCCTGCGGGAAATAGCAGGAAGTGCTTTCTTTCTTTTGTTCACCCTTCCAGTCGAGAAGTGCTATCCTCCAGTGATGAATGCCTCCTATCCAAAGGAGACGACAGAGTGACATGTCCGCTGACGTGCAGGACAAGAAAGGAGCATGACGCATACCAGGCCATTAAATGATTTCCCGGGAATGCAGGAAAGATTTGCAATTGTCGAAAACGGACAATGCTGGGAGCGTATGCGGCGCCCACGTGCACTTGGGTTTCTGAGAAGTAAATCCACTTGCCGGAACCAGCTGCCTATCGATTCTTGGCTGAAGAATAGAAATGTACCTCCTCGCCGTTCCCAAGCTTTTCCCGCCAACAAGTGACCCGGCTCAACGAAACAATGCCGGGCCAGTCAGTGCTTCAGACCATCAGTGCAGTGATGTGTTCGATTGGATGCCGATATCTGAGGGGCGTGCCCTGGATTTGGTTGGTCAGCATCTTCAGAGAGGGGCTGGACATAGGGGGTTTTAAGGACGCTGCAGAGCACGAAATGTCGCTCTGGGCCCTGGGTAAACGGCTCATCCAGTCGCTTCTCGCTATGAACTCTTAACGCTTGCCATTTTGCTGATGTACCCTTCTTTTTCGTGTAAATAATCTTGTAAATAAGTTTCTCAAAGTGCCATTAAACCTGCTTGTACATATTTCACCAACTTCGAAGATTCAATCCTACTTCAACCCCGAGTCTCTGCACGCTACCAAGTGAAGGCCGGGTCGACGTAGCCCCAGCGTCACGACAACTGGTGGCAGCGGTGGGATCTGGATCTACAAGCTACAACATCTGGTGATTGGAGGTGGGATCTGGATCTACAAGCTACAACATCTGGTGATTCGAGGTGGATCAGAATCTACAAGCCACAACATCTTGTGATCGGAGGTGGCATCTCAAGCAACAAGCAGGAGCAACAATCGGCCAACAAGAAAGCAGCTCGGAACATCGATCGCATGTGTGGGTGAGTGCTTGGCTTTTCTTCTGATGTGGACCAGGTTCTAGAACAGGGTTAGATTTTAGAACTGGTAAAGAGAGTGTGGAAACGCCTTTAGGTTTGGTAGTTTGCACAGTTGTTTTGGAAGTAGCCGACACTCGGAGCGATCATGGACCTACAAAAGCTGCAGAAACCGGACCTGTTGCTATTGTGTGAGGAATTGGGAATTGATACAAGTGGTTTGGCACGAAAACCCTTGATTATAAAGGCAATCACTGATCTGGGAACCGATGATGAGGAGCTCAGTGAAGCATGGAACCTCATCGGTCAAAAAAAGGAGCAGCTCAGACAGCAGAAAGAGCGGGAAAAAGAGGAAAAGGAGCGCGAACGTGAGTGGGAAAAAGAGGAAAAGAAGCGTGAAAGAGAAGAAAAAAAGCTGGACCAAGAAATTGAGCTCCGGAAATTAGAACTAGAGTTGAGCAAGAGGTCGGGCAATTGTCCCCAGCTAGCGGTACCTCTTCTCAACAAGGAGGCAGATTTCAAGATGTCAAAGTACATGCAGCCATATGTGATATCAGGGGATATCGGTCTGTATTTGGCTAACTTTGAGCGAACCTGCGAAAAACTGTCCTTCCAGCGAGACACGTGGTCTCAGAGATTATTGACGGTTCTGCCCTGCGAGGCAGCGGAGGTTGTCGCGCGGCTAAGCAAGGAGGAGGCGGACAACTACGAGAAGGTCAAAGCTTGCCTTCTGAGAAAGTATAGGCTTAGCGCCGAGGCGTTCAGACAACGTTTTCGGAAAGCTACTAAGTCCAGGGACGAGAGTTACCCTGAATTCCTGTACAATTTAAGAGTTAATTTGGGCGAGTGGCTAAAGAGCACTGATTCCTACAGTGATAGGGACGCTGTAGTCGAGCGAATTCTTTTGGAGCAGTTTTATAACTGCCTCCCAGAAAAAGAAAGAAATTGGTTACAGGACCGAGGCGAAATTAAGTCGGCAACTGAAGCTGCCGAACTTATTGAGGAGTATGCTTCGCGCCGACAATTCAGCAACCCAGCAGTGGATAGGCCCCGCAATCCCAAGTTGAGTGTGATTAACCGTCAGAAAAGGCACTTTGCTAGATTTGCAAACGAAGAAAGGAAGGCTTCTTCAGGCAAACGCCCTAGAAAGGACGGCAGTGAGAAAAGTGGGGAAATGACCAACGCGCAGAACACAAAGAGAAAGTTTGAGGCTAGGAAGCCGCTCACATGCTTTAGGTGTAATGAGCAGGGTCACATTGCCGTCAACTGCCGGAAAGAAAAGTTTGCTTTCTCGTATGTCAGTGACTGCGATGAAAATATGCAGCTTTTGGAACCCTACCTGCATGACCTAGTAGTCAACGGGAAGCCTTGCAAGGTACTGCGCGATTCGGCCGCAACGATGGATGTTGTCCATCCGGCGTATGTGTCGCCTTCCGACTATACAGGACAGCGTGCATGGATCCGCCAGGTAGTGGAGGAACAGAGTGTGTGCTTGCCAATCGCGAACGTGGTCATCGAGGGCCCTTTCGGCGAGTTAACAACCGAGGCTGCCGTTTCAGGAAAGCTTCCTAAGTGCTATCCGTATTTGTTTTCCAACAAATCGGACATGCTACTGAGAAAGAGGGGCATCCTTTTCGGAGACAGAGTTGTGCAAGCCCTAACACGTTCAAAGGCGCGAGAACTAGCTACACTGCTCATTCCAGAAAAATCCACAGCGGAGGAAACAGCAGTTAAAACAGTGGTCGATGCGGAAGATAGCAGGTCAGAAAACTTTGAGAGCGAGGCATCTCAGATAAGTCAACTTGAAAGGGAGCTTGATGAGACGCGGAATGAGGACGTTCTTGAGAGTAACCTCTTGCCGCCAGTGTCTAGTAACCTCACGAGACTTTTAAGTGGAACCCGAGAAGACTTAGCTATGGAGCAAGCCAATGATCCCAAGAATAAGCTCGAAGTACAGTGGGAAGGACCTGCTGAAGTCGTTGCAAAGCTTTCTGACACTAACTACGCAGTGAAAATCCCCGATAGGCGTAAAGCAGTGCGCATTTATCATTGCAATCTTATGAAGCCTTATGAGCAGAGGGAAACCATGGTAAATCTAACGTTAAACCTTCCTGAGGAGATTGGGGATAACTTGATTTGCCTCAGCGGAAAAGGAAGCAACGCTCAGGAGCTTCTCAAAAAGACGGAGCAGAGAGGAGAACTAAAGAAATCCCAGCTGTCCGATCTGGGCGAGATAATAACAGAGTTTGAGGCCTGCTTCGTGGACAGGCCAGGCAGGACTGATTTGACTGAGCACGATATTGAGCTGACTTCAGACGTGCCAGTGCGATCAAGGTGCTACCGATTTTCTCCAAGGCAAAGAGAAATTCTGGATAGGGAAGTAACTCGCATGCTGGAATTGGGAGTAATAAAACCCTCGGAAAGCGATTATGCTTCGCCTATGATCTTAGTAGAAGCTCCAGGTAAAGACCCTAGGCCTGTGGTAGACTACCGAAAGCTAAATTCTCTCACCAGGGATCAAGTGTATCCTATTCCGAATATTGAGGAGAGAGTAGAACAGGTCAGTAGAGCGGCATATGTGACTACGCTGGACCTTACTCGAGGATACTGGCAAGTACCGCTCACTGAACGCGCCAGCAGATACGCGGCTTTCGTCACTCCGACGGGCAGCTACCAGCCAACAATGATGAGTTTCGGGCTCAAAAATGCTCCATTTTGTTTTTCCCGACTCATGGATAGGGTTTTAAAGGGGTGTGAAACATTCGCGGTGCCTTATTTAGACGACATTGCGGTTTTTTCCGACTCATGGGCGGACCATATGGTACATCTAAGAGCTGTACTGAGCCTTTTGCGTCAAGCTGGACTAACCGTAAAGGCCGAGAAATGTTGCCTGGCAAGGGCGACCGTGGACTACTTGGGTCACAATGTAGGTCAAGGTTTCAGGAAACCCAGCGAGATTAAGATTTCTGCGGTAGCAGACTACCCGCGGCCGAGCACGAAGACGGAAATTCGGGCATTCTTAGGGCTGACGGGATACTACAACCACTACATCCCTCACTATTCATCTTTGGCTAGCCCTCTGACCGACGCTCTCCGCAAGACAGAACCGACAAATGTAGTCTGGGACGAACAAAAGGAAGCCTCCTTCGTAAACCTGAAGGCTGTGCTGATTAGCCGTCCGGTATTGCGAGCTCCAGACTATGGCCGAGAATTCACGGTCCAGTGTGATGCCAGTGATCGAGGGTTAGGTGCTGTTCTCTGCCAGAGAGATGACGACGGTAATGAGCACCCCGTGCTCTACCTGAGCAGAAAACTGAGTTCTAGAGAGAGGGCTTATTGCGCGTCAGAGAAAGAGTGCGCTTGCATTGTATGGGCCATTCAGAAATTGCAGTGCTATCTTGGAGGGGCCAAATTTACCATAGAGACGGACCATTGTCCCCTGGCTTGGCTGCAAACTGCGACATCGAAGAACAGTCGCCTTCTTAGGTGGAGCTTGATTTTACAGCAGTACAATTTTGAAATAAGATACAAAAAGGGGAAGCTAAATGGGAATGCGGACGCGCTTAGCCGCTCTTTCTAAGCGGTCCGAGATGTTCCTCACCATGTATCCAAATTGATACTCAGGTTCTTTTTTTTTCTTTTTTTTTTCGTGCGCTTGAATATATGTGACTATGTAAAGCAGCACGTTTGGTTTTCGAGGCATACGTGGGTCCTGAACGTCTTGAGAGTGGGCTTTTCTCGAACAACAATGGCAGTTTTCTTTTAACCTGGTCTCTTCAGACGGGAGCCGAGTGCTTGTTTAGACATGTGGTTGAGTTTCAGAAAGCTCGAGCAATTTGGCCTACAACAATCAAGACAACGCGACAAGCAACAGCGAGCTTCAAGCGTTCACGTGCAGGCCATTAAGTCGTCTCTTCATGCAGCAGCTGCGACTGCTGCCCTCCGTGACTCTTCTGGCGGGGGAGGAGGCTGTTACGACCGTGCATCCGCATTTGCGCGCTCTATTGTTCGCCTGTGGGCATGGATACGTGTTGTGGATATGTGGTGATGGTCCAATGGCTCTAAGTGAGCCTGTTTCCAGGAATCCTGTTTTGTAAGCCTGTTTTGCTTTGTGGAGGCCTGCAAATGCCAAATTGACCCTGTCAAGAGAACGTCTGGAAAAACACAAAGAAACGTCCCCCTGCGGGAAATAGCAGGAAGTGCTTTCTTTCTTTTGTTCACCCTTCCAGTGGAGAAGTGCTATCCTCCAGTGATGAATGCCTCCTATCCAAAGGAGACGACAGAGTGACATGTCCGCTGACGTGCAGGACAAGAAAGGAGCATGACGCATACCAGGCCATTAAATGATTTCCCGGGAATGCAGGAAAGATTTGCAATTGTCGAAAACGGACAATGCTGGGAGCGTATGCGGCGCCCACGTGCACTTGGGTTTCTGAGAAGTAAATCTTGCCGGAACCAGCTGCCTATCGATTCTTGGCTGAAGAATAGAAATGTACCTCCTCGCCGTTCCCAAGCTTTTCCCGCCAACAAGTGACCCGGCTCAACGAAACAATGCCGGGCCAGTCAGTGCTTCAGACCATCAGTGCAGTGATGTGTTCGATTGGATGCCGATATCTGAGGGGCGTGCCCTGGATTTGGTTGGTCAGCATCTTCAGAGAGGGGCTGGACATAGGGGGTTTTAAGGACGCTGCAGAGCACGAAATGTCGCTCTGGGCCCTGGGTAAACGGCTCATCCAGTCGCTTCTCGCTATGAACTCTTAACGCTTGCCATTTTGCTGATGTACCCTTCTTTTTCGTGTAAATAATCTTGTAAATAAGTTTCTCAAAGTGCCATTAAACCTGCTTGTACATATTTCACCAACTTCGAAGATTCAATCCTACTTCAACCCCGAGTCTCTGCACGCTACCAAGTGAAGGCCGGGTCGACGTAGCCCCAGCGTCACGACAGTACGAAATCCACGGAAAAAATCCCTTGTTTTTCAGCATTCAGAATTCAGCAAATAAGAAACGCGCTTAAGATTGCTGTAATGTATCGGTGTGTCAGAGGGAGTGTCAAGGCGTGAACAACTTTGTATGCATATTGTCCCGTAACCGTTTGAACTTGTAACTAGAAGGTTTAATGGGGGTTAGTTCCAGAAGGCACTGGAGAGCAGGTCCAGAGCACCAAGAGATGGTCAGCGCCAAAACTTTACCCTCTTCTAATCGAACGTCATGGGGGCACTTCAAGTTAGTGCACGAGGCTCGCGATGAGCAGCCGCCCAGCGGCTGCAGTAGCCCACGCTACATTACTCCCCTCTCTATAAAATAAAATAAACGTCAACCTGATGAATTCGAAAGCAGAAAAATTAGGTAAGCAAGATATAAGCAGTACGGCTGTGTGCTAATTTTCTAGGGCAGCTCTCGCGAAAAGTAAGTCTTCACGCACACGACGTGAACAACCTCGGGTTTCTGCTGGCGACGAGTAATAGAAAAGCCGTCCGGAAGCACTTTGTACGTGACGTCACTCAGCTGACGGAGCACTTTGTATGGGCCAAAGGACTGTTTCAGAAGTTTCTCGGATAATCCACAACGTCGAATCGGAGTCCAGAGCCACACTCTGTCGTCCGGCTCGAAAGTCACTACATGGTGGCGATGAATGTAACGCTGGGCATCTCGGCCTTGCTGGTTCAGGATGCGTGCCCTCGCCAGCTGTCGCGCTTCTTCTGCGCGCTGAGTAAACACATCGGCACCAACTTGGAGGCCCCGGCCGTCGTGGGGCAACAACACTTCCAGCATTGTCGAAACTTCGCGGCCATACATAGGAAGAATGGCGTCATTTTTGTTGTTTCCTGCGGCGCCGTGTTGTACGGAAATTTGACGTACGGCAGGACGTCATCCCAAGACCGATGTTCAACATCCACGTACATGGACATCATGTCGACGAGAGTTTTCTTCAGACGTTCTGTCAACTCATTAGTTTGTCGATGGTAGGCGGTTGACCTGCAATGGTTAGTGCCGCTCAGCTGCAAGACAGATTCCAGTAGCTTGGCCGTGAAAGCAGTGCCTCGGTCCGTTACTATAACTGTCGGGGCGCCGTGCCTCAGGACGATGCGTTCGACGAAAAATTTCGCTGCCTCGATTGCCAGGCTGCGCTGGAGGGCCTTTGTTTCAGCGTAACGCGTGAGGTAATCTGCAGCGAGAATAATCGACCTGTTGCCCGAATCAGAATTTGGAAAAGGACCCAACAGATCCATACCAATTTTTTCAAATGGGTATCTCGGTGCTTGAAAAGGATGCAGTAAACCGGCCGGTTTCACAGGCGGTGCTTTCCGTCGCTGGCAATCATGGCATGTACGCACGTAATGTCGTACTGCGGCCGCAAGATTTGGCCAGTAATAACTCTTGTTAATTCGGGCCAGAGTTCGAGCGTACCCCAGGTGACCCCCGATGGGCTCGTCATGACATGCCTGCAAGATTTCTTCGCGTGGAGACTCTGGCATGGCGAGGAGATAATCTCTTTACGTCGGAGCGAAGTTGATCTTGTATAACACATTGTTTCGGATGCAAAACGATGACTGCGCTCAGGCGAAAAGACGGGAAGTTCTGCAGTACGCGCTTCCAGAAAATCGACGAGTAGTTCGAAAGCCGGTTCGTCATGGTGCTGCTGCGAAACAGTGAGCGCGTCGACGGCTGCGATAAGAGGAAAGTCTGGTTCTTCGTCTTCACGCGCAGCCTCGACAGGTGAACGAGAGAAGCAGTCAGCGTCCTTGTGCTGACGTCCAGATTTATACATGATGGTCATGTCGAACTCCTGTAGCCGTAAACTCCATCCTGCAAGGCGTCGGAGGTATCTCGCAAGTTCGTTACCCAGCACAGAGAGTGGTGGTCGCTCACGACCCGAAAGTGCCGGCCAAGAAGATAGGGTCGAAATTTCATCACTGCCCATACAACAGCAAGAAATTCTTTTTCGGTGGTGGTATAGTTCGATTCGGTACGCAAAAAAGTTCGGCTGGCGTATGCAAAAACTGGCTCGGCACCGTCTTGCCACTGGACGAGTACAGCACCGAAACCCACATTGTGTTTCTATGCAGTCATCTCGTCATGACTTCGTTTTACCGTGGCGCTTGCATCGTTGCATAAGCAGCATCACAGTACCAGTGCACTGTGGCATCTATTACGGGTGATCTCCAACGATAGTTTTTCTTTGAAGGAAAGGTATAAAAAGGCTCTGGCTATTGTACTTACTCCTCCCAGCTCGGCAAGCAATACAACATATAGCATACTGTACGAGTTCACTTAACAGTAACAAATTGCTTGTCATTCCTATGTCATATTTCGATCCGCGAGGATTTCAAATAATATCGGCGCACCAACGTGAATTTTCTGGGGATCTCTGTTATTCGCGTCTAGGTACAGAAAAAATAATATATGCTGGTTACTGAGTAAGACTTTGAGAGTTAATTTACTTGGTGCAGTGATTAATATTTTATGGCATTTTTTAAGCCAATAATAGGTCCTGAGTGCAAAGTAAAGACGGATATGATGAGCGTCAGGTAAAAAATTTAATGAATTAAGCACGGTGCTCCAAGCGCATTGTACATGCATTTAATGGCTATAAGTGGTGCTTGATATGAGCAGAATCTCTAAATATTTTGTCCTTTTACCTAAGCGCATAAGCTTTACGGTTCGAAGATTGTAAGCGCTGGCTTTGTCGCGTTTCACCCATTTTCGTCTGTATACGCTATAAAACGTGCCATCGCAAGTGTGCAATCCATCGTTACGGCTAAGCTCGTTTTACCCATTGTATTTGTCCTCTCGATCAACTAAAGGACATAAAGAAAGATAGAGGGAGTCCGTACGGGCAAAAGCTTTGCCAGGCTTGAAGAGAATTATATATGAATAAAAATGGAGTAAAAGCTCCGGGTCGAAGAATAAAATCTGTTTTAAAACAGTGGAATAGAAAAAAATATTAATAACAATAAAAAATTAAAGAAAACGAGGTCGAGTCACAATTTGGTCTACTGTGGCCTAAAAAAAGAGAGTAAAACCTTCATAAGTTAGCATTCACCCCTGCAAAAAAAAATATAAAAACATGGAGCACAACAGGTAAAGCAAAGAACAGCAGGAACGTAGTCGATATACAAATTGCCGACAGATCCTGCAAGGCTAATCCCGCCTGGAGTGAGCAACAACCTCAACCTCTCAACGTCCACGGATATACAAAAAGTGACAAAGATAGGGCGATGAAAGAGACAGACGTACAAAACACAAAAACGTATGAAAATAGGTGTCTGCGGTGTTTGTGTTGGCGACTTGCTCCGCCTGTGCTTTTCATGTGTACGCCCACTCATGCAAACAACTCCGTTTTCCGCCAACTTCATTCAAGGTGGGCCCTCTTGATTGCTACAGGCCGCGTCGTGGGAATGTGCCGTCTTCTGCACCACTCGACAGCTCTGGACGCGATGGGACCAAGCCATGCCCGCATGCCAGGATAGGTCGTCGCCCTGGTGCTCAATCTTCACCATGCTCTCTAGTAAGTTCAGCCTTTCCCTGGCCATCTGCAGGTTCGTCCTCATCTTGTCTGGGAACCTGAAGTACGGTCCCAGGGGCTTCTTGAGAGAATTTGCTTGAGAGATGTCAATAGCAATGCCATTCTTAAGTTTTGCAATTTTCAAATAGTACAGGTCCTCCTTGGTCAGCTGCTTGAAATCGTTATTGTCCTGTTCGTCGATTTTTTCGTCTGTTTGTTTTTAAATGCATTTATTTGCTAAATAAGTAGTTTTAGCCAAGTGAGCATAGGTGACTACTGCAGAGATGATCCTAAAGAAATTCGAAAATTTTATATGGTTAAAGCGACATCGCCAAATTGTGGAAAAATATACAACTGAATACCTTCTGTGTCAAAAGCATAGCATGGAAATATATGCCAGCTAAGCAGTTGAACGACCAAATGAGTCCATGGATTATATTACGCCACGAGAAATAAAATACACAGCTTATAAACAAGATGGATATTCACAATTAAAGCTGAAATCGGAGCAAAAAACAGAGAAGTCTGGCAAAGGCCTAAATGTTTTAGTAGCGGCCAAAATATAGGTGTAGGCTAGTTGGTAGTTCATTTTGAATAAAAGTAAACTTCAAATAAAAGTATATGCAGCCCAAAACACAGGGACAGAAGAGGAAGAAGCAAACAACAGGACTGGCGCCTTTATTTAACTTATAGTACCTGCTGTAATAGCCTGACAGTATCACAAAATACATTTCCTATTAGTATGGCGCGTCAACTACTGGACTTTGAAATCTGGGTTAGCACCCCCTTTTTCAGGTTCAGGCTTGCTGTCCCCGGCACTGGCCCGCTGCGATCTGGTCAAGACGCCAGCAGGCCTTCGAATGGTGCTGCATATTCCAAGTGAGCAGGTAGTCATATGGCTCTCCACTGCTGGCCGCCATATTCTCGGTGCCGTCCAGAACCATCAGATGGCTCACGAGCTGTTTGCCGCCGAGGCCGCCGCGCACACCCATCGCAGGAGCCAGAGCACCACAAGCATAGGGTAGAAGATAGAACCAACGTTCCTCAGTGCACGCCGCCAAGGCGGCTACTGCAGCTGCTGTCGTCGCCGTTGGCGGCGTCGTTCGCGAAGTTGTTCTGCGGCACGGTGTCGGTAGCACCCATCTGCACGTCGCCAAAACAGACTACTCGTAAGTTGCAGTGCTCCTCTCCTCCGCTGCTCGGCTCGCAAAACTATGCATATGAACCGCAGTAAATGTTTTCTGACAGCAGTATCCCTTGTTCTGTTCTGAATCTTCCTCTCGTCGTTTATTGCGGTATGATTTGTGTGTGACAATGAACCACCACACCACACATATTCCCATCTGAATTCTTAATAACATGAACATATTTAATAGTTGCAAAAATATAGAACCTACTCAGAAAACCAAAATACCTCCATTGTATAAATGGCGAAATCCAACCTCTCTAGAAACCTCTCGCCGGCGCACAGGTTTCACCTACACGTTAGTGATAGTATTCTCGGTGCGTTGTTTGGTTTACAGGGTGCAGCATTTTAAAGAACTCTAAAGAGCTGCTATAGACGGGGCTGGCAACATTAGAGTTTATATACGAAGTCAAGCGACCAATTTGCACTGCCGATTTGGCAGGAGTTGCCACTATGGGTTGCCAATTCAGACAGGAGAGTGAGGGGAATCGAACTCTCCAGTAAACTTGCATTCCGAGTCCGACATGCCAATCCGTCGGAAAAAACTTCAGAACAGTTTCTGTTCTCATGATATAATTTCTATTCAGTTTTTCACACCCAACCGGTTGTGACAGTAGGAATTTCTGCAATAACATTAGAATTCTCTGTAGATACAACACAAAATTTTAACAAAACTAGACTACAGAAACGTACACAGAAAAAATATTCAGTACTATTACTGAGTACTATACAAAACCACAGAAAATTGTGATGTTTACGACAGAATCAAATATTTTGTCGATTTTTTTACTTGTTGTTTAGTTTCCTTAGACAGGGCACTCCTGTGCCACGCAGGCAGCTTCAGAAGGCTTTCTTAAGCGGGATGCTATTTCTATGTTGAGCGATATTTTCCATAATATTGCAGCTGGGTAAAGCAAGCTTAAGACTACTTCCGAAGTAATAAAGATAGCCTGCAGAGATTACTGATCAAGCCAACGCCATATTGTGTGAATTTGAACGTAAACCACATGTAATCGAGGACGGGAGCTGTGAGCAATGTAGCGTCCTTCAATGTGAAGCGGAGCTGAAATATCCCCTCCTCCGCCCTATTTGTTGCTCATCCTACCCCTCCAGACGAAGAAAGAGCAGAGGTCTAAGCGATTTAGCCTTCGGTCATCAGAGGCTCTAATGTTAAATTGAATGTTGTGCCGCCCCTACGGCCGCCTCTCCTGTGCAAACACAAGCAGGGAGAGCAAGTACTGTGGTTGTCTAAATTACAATCTCACCGGCTCTGCTGGCTGTTCACGACGCTGATCTTGCGCTTCGAGCCTGGGTGTCGGCGCTGACAGTGGAATTTCTCCGCAGGCGCTCTCCACAAAAGCTGGCTGCAGTGGCCGAGCCAATTCGTTCAACTCGACAGCTTCGCGCCAGTTGAGACGTATGCATTCAAGACTCCGTCGCTGAGACATGATGCTCCGAGCTGCCCCGAACGCCTTCAGGTCTGACTCCGCGGAGATAGTAGCCTGCAGCCGTGGGAAGCCTTGGGGACCTGGTAACCTATGGTCACGTTGCAGCATCCGGGCAGGCCGTCCAAGCGTTTGGGAATGGTTGTGTGCCCTGAGGAGAAAGGTGAATATTAGTACGCACTAAGTGCCTCAGTAACTTCCGAAACTCGTTTTCTTACTCGGTCAGTAAGCTGCTAAATTTCGAGACCGAAGCAGCAACCCCTTCACGCGCGCAACGTTCCGAATGCACCGCGTGACACAGGCTTTCTGGCGGTCATCGTTTTCTTTCCGCAGCATGATGCACCAGCGGTGTTCATTCAACCAATGGCCATTTAGGAGCTCGCAGGCTTACAAAATCAGCCTCAGTTAATTTTTGTACTAAATATCCGGCTTCCAGAATATTATGTTAGCATTGTGACAAACGTTACGCGGCCGCTAAGTTGAGCCAT